>NC_071343.1:5010365-5310365 GCF_027744825.2 Synchiropus splendidus | reverse complement strand
TCGCTGCAGGGCCTGTTCTGTGTCGGAGGAGGAAGAAAAAAAGAACATTTAAATGGAGAAATAAACAACGGCGGCGTAATAGCGCTTGTCACTTGGACTCATTGGAAGTGAGTGAAGTGAATCTTTCCACTCCAGATTGATTCATTAAGTGGAAGTTCCAGCAGGAGCCGGCCGAGTCCGTTTGGACTCGTGAAAAAGCAAGTTTCCGTGATTGATTGCCCATTGTGTGTCATATTGTTCTTTCAAGGTTGATTAAAACCTTAACCTCATTTTTATATGAAAGGGAGGAACAAAAAAAAAAGCTTGGAATAATCCCAACCTTTTTTTTTCCCCCCTCCACAATGCAGCACTGAATTATGCAGCGATCAGTCAATTATTCATCTGCGCGGCTGCGTTACAGACATGCTTTAAAAAGCATGCAGAATGGGAACGGGCCGAACATGCTGTGTCAACACATTTCACTCAGAGTTGCTTACGAGGGATATTTGTCTCTCAATGTCAATTTGGTGTTTTTTTATGCTTCTTATGAGTGTTTGGACCTGTTAGGGATGGGATTGAAATGATCCCTGTTGTCTCTGGCAAGACAAATTAAATAATGTCATCGGAGAGGAGCAGCACGGAATAGTTATCTTGTAAACAAATCAAACCTTGAAGAGACGGGATCAGCGCCGGCGCTACGGCGGCAGCATACAAATCCAGCTAAGCCGGTTATTGTTTCAAAAACTGGAAATAAAATAAATATATCTCAGCTTTCCAGTAGACGTTCTGTGGCACCTTTGAGAGGAGAAGTTTGTTTTGTTATGGACAGACGAGGTTAGGGATGGGTAGAGTAGAGAGGGGGTGGGGGGAATCCGGAGAAGTCAGGGCAGACTGAGGGGAAATGGAGGGTGGTAGGAGGTGGTTTTGGATCCAGAGATATGACAAGATCAAGGGCGAAGAAGAGAGTGCAGGCAGGGTGGAGCGAGTCGGACAGATGACTAGCAGCTAGATGAGAAAGGGAAGCTTCAGCAGTGGGGGCCAGCTTTGTAGAGCTGGTCTCTCATCGGGAAGGACAGGATTAGAAGTCAGTGTATCAGAGGGAAGGTTCATGTTGGGAAGCAAAGTTAAGGAGGGCAGATGTTTGGACACTTGGAGAGGAGAGTCTGAGTGTTGGACCGAAGGATGAGGAGAAGAGGAGGACAACCATTGAGATTCAGTTGGAGGAGGCGGACAACCTGAGATGGGAAAATCACGAAATATAGAGAGGAGCTTCTTGACTCACAATTGTGGAGCCACATGGAGATGAAACCTGACCAGGAAATAAGCACATCTCCTGTCTGTTCATAGAAATTCATAGGGTTTATTATATGTTTGTGAACTTGTAGAATATCAACTTAAAAATACAATAATGTAACTTTATTTCACCCTTTTCACAGTATGCAATAGAATGGAGAAGTTTCTTTAATACTAACACAAAATTAACCCATAGCATGAAAAATAAAATGATAAGAATGTTTTTAATGGATGAACAAATGGAGGTTCATGGATGTGGAACATCGGTTAAGGGTTAAGGTTAAGGTTAAACCTATGATGGGGAATGCAGTGAGACGAGGAACTTAAACATTTTGAGTCACAATTGAGGTGTAAAGGATGTAACCTGAGCAGCAAATAGTCATGTCTGTTTTCAGTGTTAAGGTTTCTGCATTTAAAAATTGGACCATCGCAGTGTTAAAAACTGATCATTTCCACATCCACGGGTTTTTCTTTTAGTCTGTAGCCTATAAAGTACAATAATGCTGAAAGGCCAAAACTATTTGAAAATGAAACACAAATTATGGAGAATTAAAGGACTTAAGTGCTTAAAACTGAGGTTTTAACATTTCTATAAAAAGGTCTTGAGAACATGAGCTTCTGTAGAGACGTTAGGGAGACAAAGTTAGGGACGGTTAATGGAGAGGCGACACAGCGTTGGACCAAGAATGTTGGAGATGAAGAAGAGGAAGATGGAAAAGAGAAGAGGAGAGGAAGGTGATGATGAAGAAAGGTTCAGATGGAGAACTTGCTGCAGAAACCCATGATGTCCAAGGACGACAAAGACTCACTTTTGTATCATCAACATGTTAACTTTATTTTGAATTTTGAAGTACAATGAAGAGATGATTTGGAAAAAGCTATATAAGTTATCAGTGACAACAGACCTAGACACTCCATCGAGAACAAAAAGAACAAACACAGTGTGAACATGGGACGATCCTCCTCTTCTGATTGTAACACATAAGGGCAGTTAAAGGACTGACATCAGCTCATGTCTAGAGAATATACACGTTTTAGCACTGAAACCCAGAGTCTTTAGGTAAAGAGGCGGGGCCTTTCTTTTTTTTACCCCCCTCCCCGCTGTAAAAAAAAACAAAAACAAAGGCTGAACAGGGATCTGAGCCATGCACCGGCGTTCCCTTTGTAAAGTCGTCTCATGACTGATTGTTTCGCTTCCTCCGGCCGACACGTGATCGTAATTCATCGTTTTAAAAAAGGAAAAAAAAAACAACACACACACAGAGGTGCTGATTTCGTGTCATGACAAAAATGTACAGTAAATTCCTCCGTAACAAAGTTTACAGTACTATTGACAGCAGAAGTCTTTTAAAACAGAAATGCTGTTTTGGAAATCACCCGGGCTCTTGTGAGTGAACCTCAGCACATTATAGGATTTATTAAATATCAATAAGTCCAGGACAAACATTTACATGCCTGCATGCTTTCTCACCAAAAATGGCAGCTATAGGAAAGAATGACGGCTCAGAAACAGAGCGAAAACAAACTGTAAGTGGATATAAATGTTGGTATTGTTCACCTATTAGCTCTACTGCATACACAATACCTCAGAACGTTATATACACAAACCGCATCAATCCACTCGAGTTTGATTTTTTTTTCCTCTCCTCTGTTTCATCAGTTATGTACAACCATGGTAAAAAGGAAACTTGATTGTATATCATCTAATTCTTTTTAAAAAAAGGAATTTTCGCAGTCTCTTTTTCGATTCAATTTGAAATATAAAACAGTCGAATTTCTTTTGTCGGAGCTTCCTTGCTGGCGGAAATAACAGTATAAAAAATCTTCAGTGCTGTGAATTTATGGGTTATTACCAACAGTGTACCACGGGTACGTTTTTACTGTGCTCAATAAAATCGTTCACGCCGGCCCGCCGCTACGAAAGAAGCCGCTTCATCAAAGTACTTACGTCGTTGGCCAATGTGAGAGAAAGATTTGTTATTCTACATTCAGACCTCCAGCGTTCGGCCGCGTCCCTCCCTGCTCTACTAACATCAACCTCTTGAGAATCTTCATGGGTATTTTCTTTCATTCTTTCCTTCTTTTTTTTCTTCTGGTTTTTTATTTCCTCCAGCTCCTGGTGGCCTTATCAGTACATCACTGTGGTTTTCAGGAACAGCCTTCCATCTGCAACAGAGGACACACAGGAGCCCAGAATTAGCCGACAGCCAACATCCTGCTGACGCAAAAAGCAAAGCGCTGATCAGGATGTTATTGTTGATTAAAAATGTTGCCCCCTAGACTTCGGAATTAAGAAGTTTAAATGAGAAGAACGCATGTGACTAATGACTTGATGTCTGGTGAGGTGAGCAACCCAGCTGCCATGGTGTTAGACCGCACACTTGCCGTTTACGGAGGACGTGAACTCAACTTGTAACAATACAAAAAACACAAGATGTTTTGAAGCAACAGCAAAAACTATGACACTATAGCTGTGTCCCATTTCTCACCCTAACACTTGGTTTTGCACGTTCACCTGTAAGTGCAGTGTGTCCCAATACTTCTAAGATTGAGGGCACTCGCCGTTCACCACTTGAAATGATCCCTTCAAACCCAAGGAGCTCCGGAGCTGACTTGAAACCAAGTGGGAATATGAAGTGTGGATAGATTTTCAGTATGTACTTTATTTAAAAACAATGTTGGATAGGACAATAGGGACATTTTAGTCACGAGAACTCCTCTTCCGTTTGTTGACTTTTTCTGGTATCACACGTTAGCGACCCAAATGGTCGACTGTGTCCGACAACATGAACATGTACAGTATGTGCAACAGTATGAACAAACAACAGCGGGCTAGCATCGAGGCTAACGTTAGCACCCTCATACCTCTAACAGATCTATCACCGCAACATAGCGCCGAAGCTAGCACACAGTACGGCAGCCAATGACACGTTGTCTTTGCACGTGACGTCATGAAGTGTTTCAATTCAAGTCTCAATTCTTAGGGACGTCAATCACTTCACTTCATAGTGGAGGGAACTCAGAACCAAGTGCTAGTGTTAGGGTGAGAAATGGGACACAGCCTATAAGTGTTGGTAAGTCACTTAAAATTACAGTGAGAGTCTGAAGCCTCGACATGCCAGTAAAAGTTTAAATACAAAGTATTCTGAGCCAGGTACAAATTTCATTTTGGTTTCCTTTCATTCATCCTGACATAGTCCCGTTTCTCACATCAGAAATTACGTAGCAACTCTTGGAATAGTGCCGCCCAACTGGGGGTTAGTTCCCATCGTAAGCTCTCTGGTGAGAAGTTGAGGTACAATAAGTACCAAGTGACAGGAAAGAATATTCCATGGCTTAACCCAAACCTCCAGCTTTACTTTATGTGACATGCTGCCGGTGGTGAAGGCTAAACGCTTGCTTCAGTGCAACGGCAAGCGTATCAACATGCAACGCAGAGCACCACAGACTTGTGTAACTCTGGGATGCCACTTGATAATAGTTGCTATTTCACACCTTGGAAGTGAGAACTGAGGTGGTGTGAAACAAGACGCAGTGAGAAGCATATACTGCTACTTATCGAAATAAACTTACTGTGGTGCTGCACTGGGATCTAATGTGAATTTAAAAGCCCCCGAACTCAGGATAATGCTGGACCTTTCGAGAAGCGGGGTCTGGCTGAAGTAGAAATACCTTAGTATGATACTGCAAAATATGAGGTGATGCAGTATTTTCATGAGGAATAAAATATCAGGTGATTTCCAAGGATGTGGCTGGTTCACGGGTGTGGAATTCCAGAGCTGTTTTCAGGGACTGAGACACTGGAGACAGATGACTAATGATCAAATGGTTTATGTTTCATAAAGTCTTGGCCAAGGAGCCACAGAGAACATGTCAATCATAGCTGTCCTGACAAGCTCCCCTGATAGTAAAATGTTTCTGATCCAGATGTGGGCCGGATGTACTCTGAGATTTGCTCCGCGGATCCCGTTTGAACAATGGGCCTGAATGGATCCGTTTGCTGGATCCGAAAAGGGATGTGGGCCCGTAGTAGCAAAATCAACTTAATAAATGGGCCAGATCCAGCTCAGATCCGGGCCACATCTGGCACAGATCTGGGCCACACCCGGCCTGGATCTCGGCAAAATCAGTTCGATTCAAGAGAGCAGCCACATGACTGACGTCTGGCGGATTGGTGCGGAGTCAGTTAGTCTGATCTGGACCCGGCTGCTAGTCCAGTCTCTCCCAAAAAGTTCTGGAAAACCCTCACAATAGAGTTTCTACATCAGTGTAAAGTATGACAAAAGATAAGATATCGCTCCATGAAATTTCGATCATCAGCTCATGCTGACGTCGTGGGTGCAAAGCTCATGGAAGCAGGCAGATCCGTGGTGATACGATGCTTTGAATGGAAGGTGCTGTTGCCCACCGTGCTATGATGGTGAAGTTGCACCCTTTATCACACTCTTACTTCCTTGCGAGATCACAATTCCAACTAAGTGAGGAACACTGCAGGTGTTAGCATAGCACACGCTTAACACATCTCCGCTGATCCACCTGTTCAAACACGCTGCTCCTCTAAGTGACAGTCCTCTCCTGGAAATAATGTCGATTGAAAGCGGCGTGCATTCCCCTTCCCCGTTATCTGCCCACACCTCCAACCAAACCAGCTTTGTCCATTTCCGCTGCGCGCTCTTGTCTGAGCGCTCGCCTACAGCGCTGCTCAGGCGCCGAGCTGGTAAAAGCATCTGTTAGGCGATGCTCAGAAGCGTGTTTGACGTTTATTATCTTCACATTTCCTCCGCTGCAGAGAGGCCATCCTCTCCGCGGCTCTATGGCGGCGCGGCCTAAATAATTGAATGGTAAAGACAACTGCACACAAAGAGAATTTAGCACCAGCAGTTGTCTGACATGACATCCAACACTTGACTCCTGCTCCAGAGAGACGTGCAGGATACGTCCTCCACTGCCTTCCATTTACACCTGGCTCCATCTTTCACAAACGTTTCCACACGGATGCCTCGCCTTTATCCATCTAGCCACCTTGGTTCAGGTTTTGACCTGAGCTACAAGCTAACTCAGACATACGCACATCTATATATGTTCCTTATAAATGCTCGTGTGATTTGAAAAGGAGGAAAGCAGCGATCGGATGCTGTTAAAGAGGCTAAACAGAGCAGTTAATCTTCAACATGAACACGCGCTGCAGCTCCTGCGCGAAGTGCAGTACAGTACATAAAATCATTTCCTCAAATAATCCACAGTGAATAATAATGTTTTGTGGTGTTTAATTGAAAACGAAGTGCCTGGTGTCACAAACTAGAACTGATGAGGATTCTCTGAAACGTCATTGAAACTGCAGCGATCGGCTTTACCAAAGCAGAAAATGTAGGAAGAGGGCGCTCAAGTGTGGCAAGGAGGTCGATTAAAGGACTTAATTTGGAAAGTCAGAGCTGGAAAATAGAGAGGTTGTGAGATTAAATAAGTAGCCGAGGAGATGTCGAAGAGTGAGGAGCACGAATCATGAAAGGAAATTGGATTCAGTGCTTTGAGACAAGAGACAGTTGTGGCAAACCAAGATGCATGCGACGGCTGCCGACCTAATTGATTGTATTATAGTGAGTCTTATAAAGAGCTTGTGGTGACGTCAACAACAACCTACCATGGGAATGATGTAAAAATGTCTTGAAAAGAAACAAAAAAATCAAGAGGATAAAATGAAAATTATTACTGCTATTAATTGTACTATTATAAATAATAACAATATTATAATAATAGACTAGTAAATGGCAATTACACTAGATTTGTGGATACTACAGTTTGAATGTTTATATTTATTTATTTATATTTATTATATGAATTCATACTATATCATTTCAAATTACATTAAACGATAACAATAACAATTAACACATCAAAATATTATCAGAAAAAATAAGCATTCCGCAATGGTAAGCATGTTTGTAGAAAATGCAAAATAAAAAAAAAACTTCAAATTAACCAATTGATTGAGACATTGACATTAAAATTTCCCCCAAAAGTGTTTCACTGGAGTCAGACAAAAGGCTAGAAGATAATAGATAATAAGATAGAAGACAATATGAGTGTCCTGACTCAAAGAACATTTCACAGATTTGTACAATAAATTCAGATTTCATATGATCTTTGAAACCAGACACCATGACAGAACAAAGCAAACGTCCTGGTTTCACTTCGACGTCCATGGGGTCGGATAAACAAAGTCAGCGGGTCACAGATGGCCCGCGGGCCACACTTTGAGCCCCTAATCTGTCATTTCTACATGAAGTCTTTCAGTGGTGTGTTCGCTGGCACACGATCGGTGGCTGATATTTGAGGCACATTACGAGCGGCATATTCAAGTCGCACGTCAAAGTACACGTACGAACGTGAATGCTGTTTTTGCTTTGTGTGGTTGCAGGGCAGATAAATATTTCACCATTGAACAAGAGTGAGTCAGTGTGTAAAACAAAAGCATTTGTGTGTGTTTAGAGAGGAAGTGTGTGTTGTAGGGGGCGTAACAGTGTCAGTGGAGGAGGTGACGGAGGTGGTGGTGGCGGGTTACTGGGAGTATAAACACACAGGCTAATTACCCCGCACCGCCGTAGGTCTCTGAGGCACTGCGCTCTGGATGCTGCTGTTCAAGCAAGAAACACCAAGTTCCGTGTAAAAGTCATTACGGCACGAGCACATGAAGCCGTGGAGGGGGTCCGTCGTCGTGTTTACAGCGGGAGCCCACACGTCACCAGCTCTCAAATAATTCGCCTCGTCCGAAAACAAAAAAAAGTTTCATCACAATGTGTTTTTTTAAATTGAAAATCCTGACGAAAAGTTCATTACAGAGAATCCATATTTCATTAGATGCTAAATAAAACAAAGGGACATTTTTTTTTTTGGCTTCTCTCAGCACAAAATTCCTCTGAAAGATTAATTAATACATGTAAATTATGCAAATTATGCCCATGCAAATATTTTATGAAGACAATTAAGGGATCCATTAATTACAGCCTTTTTTGCTTCAGTGACATTCATTCATTTAATTTTAATTTCACTTTAACTGTTTTGATGTTTAATCTTGCAACAAAGAACTTTATCTTTGCGCGCGGGGCTCGCGTAAACTCCACGAACACGTGGAGCGGGAAGCGTGCGGGGGTCGGGTGGAGGGGTGGGGTGCAGGGCGGAGGGGTGGGGGGGGGCGTCAGATAGCGCGGGAAGATAGTTGGGAGCGCCTGGTTGCCAGGCGAGGTACAGTCCCAGTCGCTCGTCTGCCAGCGAAAAGGCCGACATTTCCCACTTGGACCCGTTTCAAAACACTGTAAAAGCAATTAATAAACACAAGCTCTGTTAATATTGCAGAATTAGAGAAGTGTGACAAAAGACAAATAGAAATAATTAGTTCTCTAAAATTATGCCCTCATTATTTCTCCCCCCCCCCCCCCCCCCCACACCCCCCTCCTTGTTTCTCTCCCAGAGTTTGGCGAGGAGACTCTACCGACACATTTCTCTTGGCTTCCACGCCAGTGATAGGCTTGTTTTCCCCCCATTCGCTCGTGTAATTTATCAACATCATTTTTTGCCATTTGAGGTTAATTATACAGCGAGGCTCGCCGAGCAGAGCGGAGGAGACATGGGTGGCAGACAAATGCTTCTCTAATTGAAGAAAAACACAAAAGTGCAGCCTGTTATTCAGTTCCCTGCCTCGGTTTGACACTTGAAAGCGACGATATGAATGATAGGGAGCAGAAAAACCACAGGCTCTGTCACGCTCACACTTGGAAATCAACATCATCGAGATATGAACTCAAGCCACGGTTTTCACAGCCTCATATCTGCAGGAGGACATGAAATGGACGCAGTGAAATGTACAGTCAAAAAGAGGGGATCATTCCTTGCATTTCATTCTTTCAGTCGTCGAAGTCCCTTTTGGATTTTTCTTTGCTTTTCTGGCTTTTATTTTTACAATTGTTATTGTTATCATTTGGTCGATATCCCTACACAATAGTTCCATGACAGCGTCTGCGCTCCAGCTCGACTTGATAACATCTACATCTTCGATAACCTGAACTTGTAATGTCCACTCAATATTGCTTTTTATGACCTTTTGGATTACAAAACCAATAAAAAACATTTTGATAAAAAAAAGAGGGCATCGTTCCTTTCATTTCTTTCTTTCAGTCTTTGAAGTCCCTTTGGATATCTCAGGATTTTTCTTTGTTTTTCTGGCTTTTATTTTTACAATTGTTATTGTTATCATTTGGTCGATATCTCTACACAATAGTTCTATGACAGCGTCTGTGCTCCAGCTCGACTTGATAACATCTACAAGAGCTCCATGTTCTGGTGATCATGCATAGTTTTTAGGCTGGTGAGGCGAGGGTTGGTTTATTTGTCGTTGTTTTTGTTGAAATTCAGGTAACAACTTCTGAAGATATTTTGCAGTTTTGTTTTTTTTTCGATAACATCAACTTGTAATGTACATTGTAATGTGTTTTTATGACCTTTTGGATTAGAAAACCAATAAAAACATTTTGATAAAAAAAGAGGGCATCATTCCTTTCATTTCACTCTTTCAGTCTTTGAAGTCCCTTTGGATATCTCATGATTTTTCTTTGTTTTTCTGGGTTTTAATTTGTATATAATTGTTGTAATAATTGTTATTATTATTATTTGGTCGATATCTCTACACAATATTTCTATGACAAAGTCTGTGCTCCAGCTCGACTTAATAACATCTACATCTTCGATAACCTGAACTTGTAATGTCCACTCAATATTGCTTTTTATGACCGTTTGTATTAGAAACCCAATAAAAACATTTTGATAAAAAAAACGAGGGTATCATTTACTTTAAGAGTTTAAATGATGACATATGGATTTCCTTCCCAGAATGCATTTAAATATCTGTTCTCTAACAAGACATGAAAGGGTTAACGAAGTTCTTCTTGCGCACAAAGCAGAATTTCCACAGCAATTTCCACGCCGCAGATAAATTGGGACTTTGTGGCGCTGATAAGGCCGAGCAGACGCGGCCCATTAAAGGAAGACGTTTGGAGTGATAATGAGTATATTCAACCTCGGCAAGGTGTCTGGTCTCTGTGTAAACACAGATAGCAGGCTGTCTACCGAGGTTATCGCCCGGATCACCCTTCCCCAAACACGCACGGCGCCCCCAAGGCTAACAAACAAACAAACCATTAAAAATGTACAAGGCTTATTCATAAAATGGATTGATTTGGCCTCTTTTATGACTATCAAAGGGGGGATTGCACTGCTTTTTGTTGGTTTTATGACTCATTAGCGATTCCCACACGGTAAACAAGCCGCGTCTTTCGCTCCGAATTAAAGTTTGTTTCACTGTCTGCACCAAATTTCCTCAAAGATCAGTTTCCTGAAAGCGTGGCTGTGACTAAAAGGCATGTCAGGGATAGAAAAAAACCCAACAAAAAACATAATTATTTGAACAGGAAACCAATGATCTTGACCTGGTGGTGTGGCCCAGATGGTGAGCTGTGTGTGTGAACAGCAGGCACAGAAGCACTAATGTTCTAAACTGAAGTGTGTGTGTAAAAGAGCGGGAGGAGGGGTAAAAGAGAGAGATTTATTGTCTCATCTGAGCTCCTGTACCTTGTATTGTCCTTTCAGCATCTGTTCTTCCACTGCTGCGGTCACTCTCCATCTCCGGGGTCAGAGAGTCTGCGAGAAGAGAGGGATCGCCGCCGTTAAACATCCCTGTCATCCACCCATCAGCCGCCTCGCGGCATCACTCATTCACAACTAGCCATTGCTCTGATCTATGCGTGCCAGTGTGTGTTTTGGAGGGATGAAACGTCCGTGAGATTGGTTTCAACTGTGGAGCAGAAAAATGAGGCGCCGCAAAACTTTCCAGATTTAAACTTTGGAAACAAACTGTTTGCAGATGAACCGACGGCATCGAGAGTCATGTTATCTGCTCACTTCAAGAGTCTAAAACCTCCATAGATGAGCTTGTCTGGGGTCTCAACTTCATGTCCTCCTCCATCCATGGAGCTCACTGGTTCTCCCATCTGACTCCTTCACTTTACACCAAACCTCTCTATGACAGACTGTTTCCAATCTCTCTAGACAAACTCAGTCTCATGGCTTCTCACTATTGTCTCCACCCTGCCTGCACTCTCTTCTTCACCTCCCCTATATCAGTCCTTTACTCTGGATGACTGACTCAAATCCCACAACTGCTCTCATTGCCACTGCATCTTCACTGGTTCACTCTTGCCTCCAGAACTCATGTATTCTTGCACTTTGAAAGTACACAAAACTATCTATCTATCTATCTATCTATCTATCTATCTATCTATCTATCTATCTATATTAAGCACACACGTTATACATATTACACCACAAAAATGGATCTGAGAACAGAACTGACCTCTGTTATCTCCTATTTGGGTCATTCATTCTGCATGTATTTGTGAAGTGATTTATTTTTCTTTTTACTGTTTTTCGAATCAAATCACTCTGGGTATCAACACTTAGTTTGTAAATCTAGTGTCATGACAAACCTTACTACATGAACAGTGGTGGAGAAACGTTTTCAAACACCTCATGCATTCTACAAACATTAATATGATGATGTCATGTTTGACCACATTCCTTGCTATTTGTTGACTTTCATACTAACAATGTTGAGAATTGACACATTGTTACTGTGCAGAATTCAGTTTTGCTTGTTTTTCTTGTAAGTAAAAATGTAAAAAAATCAATTGTTTGTATTTGTTTGTGTCTTTTTAATGCAGCCACAACTTTTGAAACTTCTTAGCAAAGTTACCAAAAGTCAAATAACCCACAGTGTGCTGAGCTTGTGCAACTGTGCGGTCAAAGCGGCAAGTCGTATCTGTTCCTTGTTACATTATCGACATTTCCTGAAATTTCTTTGAAACTTCTCAAGTTATTTTGCTAATATACGGCTAAAAAAACTGTCAACTTTTTGGGCAGAAGTAATAAACAAGTGAACCACCAGAAACGTTGCTGATGGTGTCTGCAACTGATTCATTATTCAATACTGTACGTATTAAATTAGCACTGAATTATTCCATCAGCCAAATCTTGATAAACTAATCTGGCATTAATGGGTGAGGGCAGATTTCTTGAAAAAATGAAAACTGCTCACTTTCCGCGCCCCTGGAGTAAAACGCAAAACTGAAAGTGGAATGCAAATGCGGGGAGTCTGACCGTTAAGTGAACGCATGCTGTCCGTGGGCGACGGCTGCTTCAAAGTCTGCTCAACCTGCTCTCTCCGCTTGGATTCGTACTCCAGCGCTTCCTGGAGTTTCCTCTTGGCCTTCTTCTCCTTCTTCAGTCGCTTCTGAATGATTGCTGGAACAAGACAAAAAGCCATGAGCTCTGGGTCGAATTAGTCGCATTGCAAGTCGAGGGA
Organism: Synchiropus splendidus; assembly: GCF_027744825.2. Lineage (NCBI taxonomy): Eukaryota > Metazoa > Chordata > Actinopteri > Syngnathiformes > Callionymidae > Synchiropus > Synchiropus splendidus. The sequence goes on along the minus strand of NC_071343.1, from coordinate 5,297,683 downwards.
CGTTCAGCTCATCGCTTATTCCCTTAAAACAACACAAATGAATTACACTTTTAAACATGTAAAAGATGCTTGCTTTGAAAAGGAAAATATGTTGCCAGCGACTGGTGCAGAGCGCTGGGGGGATTTAAAGCCAATAAAGGAATGGAAATAATTCTTCGTTCTCATTAAAGATAAACGGCGGCAGTTTAGTTGGAGCTGATGCATTTAACATGAGCCTCGGCGTGAATTTCTCGGAGTGTGTTTTTTCGACGGCCGTCCTGACGGAGGAAAGCCCACGCTCAGCAGATGACAACAACACGTGTCCGTGATTCCAGAAGAACAAACATTAAACATGCATGTGGAAGTGTGCGCGCGTGTGTGTGTGTGTGTGCACTTTGAGGAGGAGTCTTCTCGACATGATTCCCGTGAAAACCCGAGCAACCCAGCCAGCTGACAGGGTGGTGGAATGCCAGGCCTTCCTCAGTACCTCTGTTCTTCTGCTCCATGGCGAGCTGCTTTTCCAGAGTCTCCCTCAGCTCTCGCTCTCTGAAGAGCTCCATCTTCAGCTCCGTCTTCTCCAGCTGCACCTGCTTCTCCTGAGCGCGAGCGTTGTCGATAGCAACTTTGAGCAGACCCTGCATGCAAACACACACTTCAGCCAAATGGATTCAAACACATTAGAGGTGGAGGAACGGTGAAGAGGGAAAGAGCTGAAGAGATGTGGGTTGTTCAAGAGACTCCAGATGGAATACCAAGCCGGGACCCAGCAGGAAACCAGTGGAACTGCGACCTGAACCAGCTCAAGAATTTAACCTGGCTGCCATCAATTACGTGACTTATAAAAAACATCAATATAGAGAAAAAAAATGTATCTTGTGAGACCAATCTACAGCAAAAGTTTGTTCCATAAAAGCTGGGTTAAAATGTAGCAGAAAAAATATTGCTCATTTTGGACGGTTAAAGCACTTGGATCGATGTTTGGAATGTCAGACCATCCTTCGTGAGAGCTTCACAAACAACATTGTTTTTCAGTTATTTCCATCTTTTGGTTGATCCGTGAGCGAGATAAACACTGGCACATTCAAACACCAACACTGTCAACATTACTCTGACCATCAGTACCACATATACTGTCTTCCACTGTCTACATCTCAATCCTCCACAAACACTGCATCGACTAATTGTTGATTCATTCTGACCTCAATTTGTGGCTTAATCTCAATTTTACGCTCGGCTTCCCTCTCTTGATTTGTAGAAAGAATATCTCAAAGTGACAGTCATTACTGCAGACGACTCAGTAGATTATTGGGAGCAATTACCACGCGTGCAGGAAAACCCTGGTGAGAGCACCAGACGGGCCGGACGCCAGACAAACACGCCCTCATCTTACAGCTCAAGTGCATAAGATACATACATAAAAACTTTATAGCTTTATAAGAACTGTAAAAGTGACTTTAAACTCCATATTCTCCATATTTATGATAACAAGCATTCACTTATCTACATTTATTTTTCACTTTTTCTATGCTTTTATAAGAGCAATGTGCTGTTATAAAGTCTGAGCAGCCAGGTGGTCTCTCTCTCGCAGACAGCGTGGTTTTGACTAAACATGGCTCAACTGGCCGTCTAGCTAAAAGCAACTTGCTTAAAAAAAAAACATTGCAGCAACACCGCCCTCTGTCTGTCGCACTCCTCAGTGATCGCATCCCTGTGTGTGCTCTCTGTTTTCAAAAACCGAATTTTTTAACTCCACAAACCGACCAAGAATTTTTTACCGAGAAGCCTGCTTTAGTCTTGAACCAAGAGGAGGAGCTACAGTGGTGAATACGCTCTGTGTTTGGGCAGCAGCAACTTTTCTAGCTAGCTACCGTGTGAACAGTTAGACGTACACAAAGTCCTGCTTCCCTGCTTTCATATAGTGTTTGAATACCTTGTGCAGGACAAACCGAGTTACAGAACTCCATCATTGATTCTACCCATTGACAAAAGTACATCGAACGATAATAAATATTTTAAAGAAATACATTAGCATCATGTACAGATTGTTGTTCATGGTCAAAGAAGTCAGAGCCGGTGGTTACCTGGATGTTGGTGAGGAGGGTCTCTATTGACGACAGGCCGTCTGGGAAGAGGAAGGGCGAGGGGAAGCCAGGGGGCAGCGCCTGTCCGGCCAGTGACAACCTCTCGTAACTGTCTCTGGCTGTCGGGGTGCACATGGTGTTGTCCTCTGCGAAGAAAGGGAGCGTTTAATCGCACACAGAGAAGGATCTCACTGACTCAATAATACTTCGCTCTGCTAGCAATGTGGGTCTGGGGTCAGCTCTCAGCTCTGAGTCCAGTTGGTGCGTCGTCATTATGACGGCAATTAAAGCGAATCCTCCGTTCACAGTGTGTAACAGGGTCGTCAAATAAACACTGAAGCATCTCTAGATGTCCATAAAAAACCACATTGAAACTCTGGAATCGTTTAACCAGACTGTTCTGAAGCCAGCGGCAGGTGCCTGATCTCTGACCAGAAACGTCCCGCTCAGCTTTGTTAGCAACGATTGTCTCTTTCCTCAGGATTAGATTTGAGGTTCGGCAATATCGTTCAAGACATAAATCCTGCTTCCTTCATTTGAAATATGTCATGTGGTCAGGAAAAAAAAGACACGAGCAGGTCTGTGGTTTTGATCTCTGAGTGTTTCCTTATGGATGCACACGCTCGTGTTTGTCCAATCAAAGATGACATCATCCTCCATTCATCAGGAACAGTGAAGTCGGACTGTGCCATCTGCTGTCCAGCCTCGACACCAAACCTCAGAGGAGAGGAAGGCAGGCAGGACACAGATACAGTCTGGTCAGTGTAAGACCCTGGACGCAAGCTACGTCCACCCATTCCACCCAGCAAGGCATTCGCAACTTGTTCAAGATGAGAACAAGGTCACGAACTTCATGGTTCAAAGTAAACAATGGATTCCAAACAGATTATGTCATGTCAGGAAAATTGAAGTTCAGACTCTTCCCACTTCTTTCAAACATCACATGCAAGAGAAACATCCGCCGGTGATTTCAAATGTGGCACTACAACACAAACCATTTTTTATTAAGCTTATTTGGTGCTTTGAAAGTTTCAAATTAAAGCAGTAAAATTGAATACAAATGTTTTTTAATGTAGGTTAAGGAGTTTTAAAAATCCTATGATAGAAAAAATTGAAAAGAGGAAAAAATGTGTTCTAAAATTTTGGGGAAAAAAAGAGTTCAGACTCAAACAAACAAACAAATAAATGAAATTAAAAATGAAATTAATGGTCTGACTAAATTGCTCTCATGAAAGCAGCAAACTATTAAATCAAAAATGAACTTTTTTTTGGTAAAATATCTGAAGAATGAAAATGATTTTTATTATAAGGGTGAAAAAAAATTTAAGCAGATTTATTTCCGCCCAATATTTTCTATAGTAATAATTATAATATTAATAAAAATGTATTATTTAATGTTCAGAATTATTCTTCATTTCGACTTGGTGTCCATATTGACTCCCACATTCCCTTCCAAATTATGGCTCTCTTCTAAATTCGCATTGAAGACCTCAAGCAGCAGCAAGGCGTCAGAAACAATGTCACCGAAGGAGCGACTCTCTCCCTCCTCTACATACCTAAACACCCTTGAAACTTGGCGTGATCATCAAATTTGACAAAAGCAGTCGACACAGAAGCCTGGTGAATAATGTGGAGCCGGGCGGCGCACGCATCCACCTCTGCTCCCTCCTATCTGTTTGTGTGGCAGGCGGAATCTTGTACAAACAGCGAGCGGTGCCGAACAGCTCTGCCTCCCCCTCCCATCAATATTCACCGACGCCAGCCAAGTGCCGAGAACAGCTGGTCCTACATTAATTAGTTTAAAGTATTTATTTCACCCATCCTCAGAGCAGATTGAGCAAAAAACATTGGAGATTATTTCAAGCATCTGCAAATGCCCTGGAAACATCTTGGGCGCCAAAACCCGAGTGTTGGGCTCTGCAGTTTAGGATTGTAATTTGGACTTTTCTTTTCCTGAGAGGAGCAGGAGACGCTGAAATATGCACGGCGGCTCCGCGGAGAGCATAAACAACCTTGCTACTTTTTCAAATGGAGTTCGCTGCCGTTGATTCATTAGAATGGATGGCTGCCTAATGGATTAAAATGTGTTTATAATTTGACTTCATGGAAATAATGAATCGCCGACTTTTAAGAAGCCGTCGATGATTTGTTTGGTTTTTACGGGCTGCGGGAAAGGAGGAGAAAAAAACAAAAAAAAAAGGCGGGCGGCGGCGTATTTTATCTCAATGAAACATCTCATCAAAGATCAAAAGCATTAGCTTTGGCTGCGGCTCAGGTTGATAGAGATGTATGGCGTACATTAGGTGCGTGCATCAACCACCTCCAATAAAATCACCATAAGAGCCAGAGACGTGAGTAGACCTCGGGGAAAGGTCCGCCATTGTAGCTTTGTAATTGATTTGTACTGTAGGCACTTTGTCCCTTATTTAGAGCTGGCATTAATCATAAATCATTGCTTTAACAAACTCTGGCTTCCCACTCAGCAGGCCTCCCCTCAACACAACGTGGGATCACAGGGAATATTTGATGGCTTTGTTGCAGCGGAAACAACCTGTCATGCTCAGGGAGAAGCGAGCGCCGTGCTTTTTGTTCGACAGCCTACCACGCCGCACCGTCTTGTCGGCTCCCTCCCGGAGCAGCCCGACGTTCGGAGGAGCGGCGTCAGTCGGGATAATCAAAGCGGCACAGTTTGAAAACACACAAATGACTCCTCTGCTGTGAGCAGGGGTGAGCTGCGGCCCCTCCGAGTCGGAGGCCATGGTTCTCAACAGGAAACAAATAGAATGCTTACTCAAGTTGGGAACGAGTCTTTGCCTCAAGTCGAGAAGTTTCAATATCTGAGGGTCTTGTTCGTGATGGTACGATGGAGCGTGAGCTGAATCGGAGAGAACGAAAATACCGTCATTCACTGTGGAAGGAGAAGAGCTGCTGACATGTGTTGGGTGCTGGCAGGACTAAGAGACGAGGCCGCGGGGACCGTCGACCACTTCACAGCTGGAGAGGAGCTGCTGCTCCTGTAGTAGGAGCTGGAGAGAACGTGTGATGAGGGGGAGGAAGAGTGATGGGTGAAAAACAGTCACAGGCAAAGAAGAGAGTGAAGGCAGGGTGGAGAAGTGGAGACTGCTATGATGTCAAGTTAAAGGGACGCTATTTAGGACAGTAGGGGTCACTGCCATGAGCAAGGGTGTGGAACTCACAATAGGGGGCTAAGATCATAAACACAAAGATCAGGGCTGAACAAAACACTTCAAACCGTCACTCCTTTAAAGCAGCAGTGGGACCGTTTCGGATTCAATGAAATATTGCGCAGTAAATGTTACATTGCACATTTTTAACCAATCAAAGACCTGCTCAGATGTGGGGGCGTGACTTAGATGCACGTTCCCATCACTTCAACTGCTGTAAGAAGTCGCAAGCCATGTGACGGAAAGAGGGTATTCCAGATAGGCGACAACAGCTTGGAGGGCAAAGTCGCCAAAGAGGAGGAAGGTGATATCGGAACAGAGGCAAGCCAATGGAGTATCGGACTACAAACAAGGCAAAACCCACACAAACATCGACAGTGCCTTTCCGAAACAAACAGAACTTCGGCATTGCGAGGGTCTGAATCTGGATCCTCCTGGACAGTTACACAACCAAATCCATGATACTGCAACAACTGTTCTATCTGTTGAGCAGATACGTTACGCTATCAGGTGACAGCAGCAAGCGGCTACCAAGCTGCTAGCTAACGCTTGCGAATAGCGCTTGATCATAGCTGTAGTTCCAAGAAAAAAAACCCATCACGGATGGCGCAGCTTCTCAATGTAGAAATAAAACTAGTCTCAAAAACCCTTGGTGGGGAACCGCCTCGGTTCAGATGAGACCCCGCCTCTTTTTTCTGAAAAGCTTCAATCTTAGCTGAATTATCTGGGTGCTCAGTGCAAGTCTACTGCATTTCATTTTGAGAAAACAGTCTCACAGGCCACAAAAAATGAGTCGGTGGCCACGATCCTGGAGTTTGATAGTTGTTTTAGAGGCTCAGGAAGAAGAGTTAGTGGGGTCAATGATGAAGGGGCTCAGGTTTTCGCCAGAAACTAGGAACTCTACACGTGCAGGAGCAGAAAAGGTTCATGAACATAAAGTAGTGTCTGCACCTGAAACTTCTTTGTATTTTTCAAACTCTTCCTTATAGCACGTTTCACCAATATGGTGGTGTCATCTGCATATTGACAAATTTGGATTTCATCCTGCCCCATTTTAATACCTCTAAGATCTTTAGTGAAGGATGACTTCAGTCTGAATGATGAATAAATCATGTACTTTGAACTGTGGAATTACAGTAACAAGGTCGACAGTCTATACACAAATTTAACCAGCGCTAACTATGTAAACGTTCATCTTCCAAACAAGCTGGTTCATCTTGAGCACAAAAGTTCAGGCTGACAGTAAAACAAATCAGGCGTCGGGTTCAAGGATCCTTCGAATCTAATCTGCCCCTTAGTACATTGCTGTTGTAGTGTCTTTCCCTCCACCATCATGAGCTGCTTCCTTGCTGCAGCAAAGCGCTGGCGTGTGTTTGCATGTTTCTTCCTCACCATGGCTTTAGAATCATTGACTTTAACTTAATTACAGCGACAGGCGCTGGGAGTGATGGGCTGGCGGAATGAGTCGCTCTGTTTCCAGGTGATATTTCTCCACCAGCCAGGCTGCCAGCAGCAGCAGCTGTGACAGCCTCTTGTGCTCCCAGCTCGCCGAGAGGTGCATCACAGGCCCCCAAATATGAAATACAGTGTGGAAAAACACTCGCAGGTCACCCCCGTCACAAATAACATTTCACGCACAACTGTTTCAGCGGATAATAGGAGCCACAAATAAAAATGGGACGCTGTAAATACAATACATTCTGAATGAAATGCCATAATTTAAAAGCACGCCGCCCTTCGTCCCCGCGTCCTCCTCCTCCAGCCCGCTCTCAATAGCTGCAGAGGGAGTCCTTGACAGTGTGCTAGCAATGATGAATCACCTATCCAGTTAATTTTCTCACTCCTTATGTGTTGTGCTGCTAAAACAAGGGCCCAGGAATTGACTTGACAAACTATGGATGTTAAAAAAAATGTCACTTGCTGGGATCTGGGCTTATCTCCAATTTACATGTTATTAGATTTCTGTGGAGACGGCACTGTTGGAGCAACGCTGGGGGAGAGGAAACAAAAAACATATATGCGATGGGACACATGATAACCAGAGATAAAACACGTCCATAAATCCAAGCCGGAGATATTTGTTATGCAGGCCAACGAACGGAACCTTAATGTAATGTAGTCAAGGCAAATTGAAACGTGTTGAATTAAAGCAGTAACACGCTAAAGGGAGCTACAACCTTTGGCTTCTGAAGATAAAATGATGCAGTAAGTGATTTAATAGTTTTGCAGTTTACTTGAGCTGAAGGTTAAAATGTCAATTTTGCCTTGTTTCTAGGAGGCAACAAGCAGTTGTGAGTACAAATATCAAGTTAGAATGCTGAGTCAGTGAATTTTAAAATGGGGGAAAAAATGAATGAAAAAATGAATGAGTGACTTTGAAAGGAGTCCAGATAGAGTTTCAACCTTATTCTTCTTGTTTTGTTTTGTTTTGTCTTTTAATAATATTGTTATACCTCCTTTTCTTCCACTTCAATATTACGTTACTATTAAGTGTATTGTAGCCACATTAGAAGGAACATTTTGTAAAATTATTCTTTCACACAAATAATTATTTACACTTTCATCAAATCATAAAATGCCCCCTCAAATTTAAGTAATTAAAAATAGATAAATAAACAAACATGTGTCAATAATACATTTATAAAATGCATGCTTACCCACTGGATCATCCATTTACTATACTGATAGTTTCCCCTCATGGTTTAATGTTTAAAAAAATAAATAAATAAATAAGTTTCCAAAAATATTTTGAGTCTTTTGGTTTTGCATTTAAAATAATCTCATCACAAGCTCAGACCAAATGATGGTGGACATAACCAGGCCAAGATATGCACACATCAAAAAAATAAAATAAAATAAAATAAATAAATAATTTTTTTTTACTGAAAAATTGCAATTCATGTACCATTTTAAAAGAATCTTTCATGGCTTCAGAAAAGCTGGTTTGATCTCGACTAGTCATTTTCTTCATTAAAATGTCTAGTATTTTCCTGGATATAAATATTTTAAACCTTCCCAAACAGCTTTGCGATATTTTCCAAAAAGTCTGGGCCAGTGGAGGAAAGTGGCCTGATTTAAAATGTGACAGACACACATTGCAATCTGTGGTAAATCTAGAGGAAACCTTGGGAAATTTAGCTTCAATCTCTGGATAAATAGCTGTAATTGACCTTGGGAGTTGAAAATGTGCCATATGTTTCTGGTTCCTGTGTTTGAAACTTGGTCCCGGAGGACATTTCAGCTGAGTTCTCACATGGAGGCAGGGCGAGCGAGGGAGGAGTGGAGAGAGATGCACAAAGAGAGGTGGGGGGGGGAGATGAGAAGGATGCCAGGAAGGAGAGATAGATGGCAGAAGACAGAAGATGGATGGACGGATAGGTGAGGCCGCGTCCGAAGACGCCGGGATAGAACGGGTGCGCGATGAATGAAATAGTGACGGAGGGGGAGAGAGATGGGAGAGAAGGAGGAGGGAGTGTAAAGGTACATTTGGCTGCGTGATATATTGACAGGTGAAGCCTTTGTCCTTGCAAACCCGTGTTCCTCCCAGCAGGAGAACGGAATGCTAAACCAGAAGATTGTCAGCCGAGCCAACACACAGCGCCGCTGTACTTTTCCACACTTGAGCGCTGGGAGTGAGAGCGGCTGGGTCCGAGAGCAGCCCCGACCTCTCGGACGACCATTAGCCAGCCGACACAGCATTATTCCACCTGCACTTAAAGCAGTGGATTTGGAAAATCTTGTCAAGGGAAATATCTGTCTTCTGCTTCAGCCAAGCAGAGCTGGGAAAAGTAGTCGCGAGCGATTCCAGCACTTAAAAAAATGCAAGTGGTGCTTATCTTGCAAATGATGTCTGCACTTTGAAGGCGTGAGGGTTCAGCCTCGCAGTCTGTGTGGCAGCAGAGAATATAAATTATTTTGTTCTGTTTCCCACCGAATCATATTTTGCTGATTCATTTTATATGTGAAAATGAGAGGCTTTGGGATGAAACCTCTGAGTCAGGCTGGTGCTCTGGGCCATTTTAGGGCAGTGAGCCCCAAACACTCCAGGTTCTTTGTGAGACCTGTGACGGACTCTAGACGTTCCCTGGCTTTGTAAGTGTCTCCTGCGACCACCGAACAAAACACAGGGCAAACAATGAACGAGTGATAATTTCACTGTATTAAAACTATGGCATCGATTTGTATTTTTATATTGTTTTTATCGTTTTTTTTTAGCATCATTAGCTGCAACATTCACTTCATAACACAGTCAGAGCTCTAAACTAATATGAGAAAAGTTTTTTTAGCTGGTGTGGAAGGATTTTGAAGCATTTCTGAATTAAAACTGAATCTAAAGTTGTTTTAGGAATAGTTGTGAGCGAGACTCACACTCAAAAATGCAAAATAACATTGCCTAACTTGCTTTTCAATAACTTACGGACAAACTTTCTTGCTCAATAAACGCTCCATACTTGCTTTCTGTCTTCAGCTCATACCCCTGTCTGTGAACTAGCGGTTAGCCAATACATAATCCAAAATATCCCGCGAAGTTTTTCAAAATTATTCGTGAGCTACTGTACAGAGAAGCATACGCAACTCTGGTGACACATGCAGGTGAATGAGTTCTGTTTCATAGCAGTATTGAGGCTTACTTTTTGGGCACAAAACCCAGGTTCTTGGCTCTGAAATTATCAAAATGATCTAAAAACTATAACCTTTCGAGGAGTTACTGTGATATGACATGAGCATGTTGAATCCTAACTGCATAAAACCACAACATATAGAAGTAGAAGAGAGTAGAAAACAAAATAGCTGTAGAGAAGGTTGCCCACTAAAGGACTGAGTATGTAAAACTTTTCTTTTAGGAACGTTTTTTTTCCTATTATGTGTGATAAACATCCCTCACATGGCAGCTATGTTCTTGCTCACTAACACAAGCACTTGACCATGTGCAAGGTGTCAGCTGTTTCAGCTTGAATGTTCCCCTCCAGTTCTGAAACTGTCTGAGGTTTATTCACATTAACGCGTCAAATACAGTTGCCAGAAAACAGATTCAACATTCTCAAAGAGCCTTTCAAATCAATGATAAGAATTGCTTCTATTTTTGCTGTATATCCCTCAGTCCTCCAGTGGCCTCCCTGTCTCTGCTGCAGAAGATGTCAGGGAGAGGCGGAACTTCTGCAGTGACCTTTCAGATCAGAAGTGCAGGCTGCAGTGATGGATCATCCACACGACGCAGATTCCTTTAGAATGACCGCCGCGCACATATGTGGTCCACGTGTGTCGACAGTGCAACAGCGAGTGAGAGACCGAGCGCCTATCACGCACACGCGCCGCTCCACACTCTGATGTGCCCTCATCACATTTAAGCTAATTTCCTTTTCATCACGGAGAGAGGAAAATGAGTGTTTGCCCCATCCCTGCTGGGGGACAAAGTCAAGAGCCCTGGTCGGTTTGGGCGAGATTAACAGGTAACATTTGGCTCCCACTCTCTTATCACAGCGTGCAAATCAAACCGCCTGTTTCCCTCGATCGCTCTCCGTTCCTCCCCTCCCTAATGTTCCCTTCACTTAGAGATGAAATCGCTTGCTGCACAAACCCATTTGGGGAGAGGAGAGAAGGTGAGGGGAATAATCAGGCTGGCCACTGGGCCGTGTTTCCTAAATGCTCTCCAAAACATTACTGTGCACAGGCATAAAATTAGCGCCCGCACCTTAAAACGTGACATTTAGCATGACTTTTTTGCCGAGTGACACCCCCATATTTTCTTGCGGGGTGTCATTAAAGCTCAACTGCCCTATGGCTGTGCCTTTCCATTAATAACCAATTCACCGTCGCTTCTCTGTCTCTGCCTCTCTCGCCACCTTTTTGTTCTTTTTCAGAATAATGAGTCTATTGGCTGGCCTTAATAAATTGAATTGTATTCTCAAGGCCGTGTGAAGGCGCAGCCACAGACGGACAGGCAGGAAGTATAAACCATAAATCCTTTACTGTCAGCGCCAGGCAGCGCGGCGACAAAGGAAGACAATCTTGACGCTCAATTGGGATCACGGCGAGACTGTAAAAGACACCGACCGACTCCGCCGCTCGAGCCGCTGCCTTCCTGGTGTGAATGGGGCACATTATTGCTTTTTATAGACGCCTATTGTAATCAAATTTAATAATCAAATCAAGCGTGAAGATTGCAAAACTAACAGATGATCCGCTCTAATATCCTGCGATGAATATGACATACAATAAACGGCAGTGTTTTGCTGCATTAATTATCATATTACGGAGCAAATGAGTGAAGTGGATTTTATTGTTTGACATGAAAAGACTGATAAAGGGCGAGGGAGCGGCTGGAGAGGGGAACAGACCCAGCGGCGAGGGAGCGCAGTCCGTGTTGACTTCCATTCAGGAGGAAGATATCTTGTCTTTTTATGCGGCCCATGTCATATTTATTGCATAAAGGTCAGAGTGTTCATTTGTTCAAAGTCAGCGTTTTCCCTCTCTCCTCTCCTCCATGTAATAAATGCAGGGGCTATGTCATTATCGGACCTCTGAGGATTACAGGCTTGGCTGACTGTGATGACTGCATAAAAGCGCACAGGACTTTGGTTTCTGCCAGCACGCCACCTCAAAATGAGCTCTTAAAGATGAGCGCGCAGAGAGAGAGAGAGAGACAGAGAAATATCCTGTTTCCTGCCTGGCGATCAGGTGACGGCGGGTAAACAGACCTGTATATAAGGTGTGTAAGGAGGCAAACACGGCTGTCTGTTCTTGAATTTGACATTTCAAGCATCATCAATATCTTCATCTCTCAACGCTATCACGCTAGCTACTCTCAGACATGGACGACTGAATCACAAGCTACATGCTGACAAGCTTGTAGCTTGCTTTTTGAAACACCAGTTTCACACTGGAATGTTCCTACCCCCAGACAAGTTCATCTCAATCACAAGCTGTGATTCTTGCCAGCACCAATAAAGCTATGGATGTGTCTGTGTGTCTGTTAGCAAAACAACTCAAACTCAGACGGATGGATTTCAGTAAGGTTGACGATGGGGTGAGGAATAGATGTTGATATTTTGGTGGAGTTCTGGACTAACATCTGGATCACAAATCTGCTGAAGAATTCACCACTCTCAGAGGTGTGAAGAGCCACTTCCGGAAAGCAACTTCTGTCCCGTGGAGCTCATTGCTGTCAACAATATTTCAAATGCTACAAAAGGCATCGACATGATATCACCAGAACAATTGCAATATTGGAGTGAATTAACTCTCTTAGTGCTTCTCTGGTCGTAATTGTCAATAAGTCTTTTTCTCACAAGATGAAGACATACCTTGGCCATGGTCCGAGAGCAAAACAGGGACTAGCTTAGTTGCCCAATTTCATCCATCCATCCATTCGTCCTCCTCATCTATCTATTGTCGGGTCGCGGGGGCAGCAGCTTCAGAAGGCCACAACAAACGCCCTTCTCCTGGGCCACATCCACCGGCTCCAACTGGGGGATCCCGAGATGCTCCCAGGCCAGTGTAGAGATCTAACCCCTCCACATGGTCCTGGGTCGATCTCCTCACAGCTAGCTGTGCCTGAAACAGCCCTAAAGGGAGGCATCCAAGAGGCATTCTCATGAGATGCTCGAACCACCTCAACTGACTCCTCTCAACGCGGAGAAGCAGCGGCGCTACTCTGAGTCTCTCCCACGTGACAGAACTCCTCATCCTATCTCTAAGGGAGACACCCGTCACCCATCGGAGAAAACTCATTTCAGCCGCTTGTATCCGGGATCTCATTCTTATGGTTGCCCAATTCCATTGTCACATCGGTCTGGCAGCAGCACTGACAAGGTGGAATGACAAGTTGTCGACTTCTTGTCCATTAACATCCAGTCATGTGAGCTGATACAAGTGACTAGCATTGTATCATTGTGAACTAGTTCTGACAGTTGCTGATAGTGAGCTGACGCCTCTTATAACTGCATATTATAAGTAGGCTCATTGAGTATCAGAAGAGCGCATGACAAAAACCAGTACTGATAAGTGATATCTTGGTTTCAGCCCATTGTTTTCTCATCATAAAACCAATTTGATGTCTTCGGGAAAAGGAATTCCAAGATCCCTTGAGAGTTCCTTAACAGTTTGCCGACTATATAACAGATAAAACTAAGGACCTGTAACGCTGGCTTACGATTGAAGAACGCAATAAGATGGGTGGCTGCTCTGAAGCCAACTCAACACAGGGGCAATGGTATAGTAACGTTTGTTCGGTCCTTCTGGAGGACGTGTACAGTTGCTGACAGAAGTTCAACCTCTACAAAAGAATGTGATTTAAGGATTCGTCCTGAGCCTAAACTGCTGGAGAGAAACTCCAAAGGACATCGGTCCGAGCCAAAGCAAAGGTGCTCAGATTGTCTTTGCACGTTGACCTCCGTGGACCGCGTCCATTTATCGATGTTGGAAGCCAAGAGACAAAACAAGCCTTGGCGATTGATTGAGTATTTTGCTTGAATCCGTCCCATTTCAGAAGCGGGATCAGTGGTGGTGCGCGGCCCTATAATCTGTCAGACCTGCCCATCAGCCAGCCATTTATTTGGAGCGCTTTGTTCAGTCTCCTTTGTTTGGCGTTTATTAATTCATCAGGGCGACTTCTCATGCAGCTTAGCGCCGAAAGTAACTGGGGAGTCCTGTTGTTGCCCGATAGCAATGTGCATTCCAGTGAAGTACGCCACCGAACGTGCACCGACATGACAAAACATATGCCAATTACATATTGATAATTAAGCATTCAAACAAACAAGCAGGGAGGAAATCCCCGCTAATCACTGGGTTTTAATAAGACGAGTATTAGCTTGGTGTGGCTGGCCAGATAGCCGCCGCAAGATCACAGCGATGGTGGGGTGCAGAGGGGATTTTGCCACGTCGGAGTCACCGGCTGGAATACGCGATTCACCTGGGAGCAGCGTCAAAGCTGGCAGGCGCTAATCCCATCTGGATACAGGAAGCCTCTCTTTAAAGAGGAGATGAAACAACAAAGGGGAAAAATAAGGTAAATGTAAACTTTCCAAGGTTCGGGAACGCGGATGGACGCGGGGGGGGGTGTGGAAATCCGATTCTGGTTTCAGTGTAAGCGGGTTAGACGGGAAGTGTTTAACATGCTGTTTGGATAGAATTAGCAACCACACTGTCTTTGCTTCAATTCTTAACACTTGGTTTGCAGAGGGACGAAGGAGTGGCGCGGGCTTTCCAGTTAAAGAGATTAATTTTTAAACACCTAATTGACAGGCCAGGATAAGCAACAGACTTTACGTCTGCAGTTGCAAAGTCAAGGTGACTGGAATACGCGCAGAATGGCTTTCAAAACCCGGAATAGAGCGCGGCGAGGGAGGGAGAGGAGAGGAGAGAATGAGTCCTCCAGCACTTTTCCCTCCTCCCGCCATTCTTCCACTCTTTATTAGGAATGATTTACTTTCTCAGGGAAAGGATATAAAAGCTCAAGTATCCAGGCGTAATTATCACAGAGTGAAAATTTAAAGGTTTGACTCACAACGTCCTCAAGTCAGCTCGCAGACTGCCAAGGCGATAAGACTGACTGTATTCAGTAGCATCCAAGCGGCTTGTGCTTTATGGGCTTTGCCAAGTAAGAGCATACAGGCAGCACTGCAAGTCTGTAAACATGATGAACTGTGGCAAAGTCGGAGGGCCGCTGTTTACCTTGGCAGGGCCTGGCCCTGGCGTGTCTGCAGCATCGCTTCATTACTGTTTACATGCAAATATTAAATTATACAAACACACTCCCTCGCCCAATGTCTCGGAAAAAAAAAAAAAAAAAAAGATGAAAAAAATACAGAAACACATACTCAGGGTCAACCTTATCTGTCCGCCGCAGTCGCCGCGGCGAAGATACGCAATTGTTTTGAATCACAAATTTTTGCGAACATAATCTTCATAATTGTTTATTGCTGTTGTCCAAGGGCGGCCGGGAACGTTTGCCCCGGCGATCTGCATAATAGCAGATGCTCAGATATGTAAAACTCACCTTGTGTTCTTGGCGGACAACAAAAAGAAGGTTATTGAGGGAAATGTTTTATCGGGGGGGGGTAAAGACTGCGATGAATCTCTCCAGTCAAGAGCAATAGATGATTCCTTTGATTACAGAGCTGTTGTGTCTGACAGCGCAGAGGATATATAGACTCCAGCGCCAGTGCCTACTGTGCATCTCTGGTATGGCTGAGTAAAGCACTTGTTCATTTGCAGTGAAGGGTAACATGAAACAGGCCTCAGCCTTCTGATGGACAGGGAGATTTCACCTTCGCCAGTGAATGATAATGCATTATTAAATTTGCCTCTCTGCTCACTAGATACACTTAGCTGACCACAGCATATTTATCTCCCCATCCGAGGCTCACATCTTGGCAGGAGAAAGCATTCTGTCACTTTTGAGGCATTTCAAAGATTAAAAAGAACCTCTCTCTTTTCAACGTCCCTAAAAGCACCCCACCCCCACCCCCCACCCCCCCCCTGTTTTCAGTGAAATGTGATTAGCAAGAGATGGTGTCACGCAATGGAACATTCATGAGGGGGAGAACAAATATCCAAATGAACCGGCGTGTCCTCAAGGAATCGCCCCGCTCTGCACCATCAGCACTCTGGCTCACGTGGACGCGGGGGGAAATTTGATTGATCCTCTATTGAATTCTTTTTTTGCACTCTTTCATTTCGACGGAACGCACTGACAAGTTGTTTGATCATAAAGCATTATTGTCTGCCAAGTCACATTTCAGGGCTGTGATGGCTAATGATCTTGCCTCCTGACTGGGGGAAAGTCAGGTAGTCAGCATGTGTTTGAAGCTGGCAACGCCAAGGACATCGGGAACAAAACACTATGCATTAAAGTCAGGGAGATGAAGAGAAGGAGCTTACGCTGAACAAATGAAACTTTTAATGATTCTGTGCGGCGATACCATCAACGTCAGTGAAATATTTAGTCCGCGCGGAGAGCAAGAGAAACTTTGGCCTCAGCTAAACCCCGACGCTTCATTAGTATTGGTGCACGGCTGGGAACCAGAGAGCGCAAGAGGAACAAAGGTGGGGCGCTTGATATGATGGAGATTTTAAGGGTCTATTTGGTGTTAGACTTCTGTCTGTGTGAGTTGGTCAACCACAACAATAATGTTAAAAGTCGGAAACGTCGTTGATGCAACAGTACGGGTCACAATCCTCAAAGAAGACGGTGGGTCAATGTGAAATAGAGCTAAACTTACGCTTGCTGTCTGAGCTGTGTCAGCTGAAAGCTTGTGTCCATGCTCGCGAGCTAGAAATCTAGTCAACCAAAAAGAATATTGACGGCCATTTTGGTGTTGTTGTGGTCCCACATGTTCTTGTCTTGAATTTGTTTGGAGTCACACTCAATCTTGTCTCCGCTGTTGTCAAGGCACTGTGATTTTTTTTTTTTAATCAGTAATGTTTGAAATTCCTCAGATAAATGCAAGTGACTAACCATTTTGGTTTTATAAAAGTGCCAATTAAAACCACATACAAGTTCTCCCCCCTGCTGTGTTCTTCACAAACATTTCAGCTCATACCTGCACCAACATTCACACAGGATCTACTTATCAATACTTGAGAAAGAAACGACAAGCGATTCTACACAAGTTTAGTGAGAAATAAATGTTATATGTTGAATGACAACCAGACTTAACTTGGGTGTTCTATAATCACTTTGGTCTCAGTCTTGGAATTTGTCTGGCCCCTCCAAATGCCTGTCTTGTCTTGGCCTTGTTATGCACAGGTTTGACTTGATCCCCGGGTAGGCGGACGGATCTAGACATCCACTGTAACGTCCAGAACCAGACAATCGGATGGAAGGTGCAGGGTAAATGGCTCTGACTTCCAAAACTCATTTGTCCCCATAAACACTTGCACAAAAAGAAGTGAGAAACTCTGTGTTGGTCAGTGCCAGTTTAAGATAAACACACGTTGTGTTTGGAACTTCTGAATAAAACAACTGCAGCACTCATCTATAACATGTTATTACTGCTGTCATAAGGCATCACAACACATTCGTAAGGCTTTAAAGAACATGCTATGAATGTCCATAATAATGTAAGGCAACTTTTGGCAAGGTTTATGAAGTTTTATTCGTAGGGGACTAGTTATATACTATCTAGTTATAAAGAATCAAGAACCCCTTGCTCAAGAAACAGACAACGTCCAATCTGGCACTCATTTGAAAGTGAATACATGAATAAGTCAATAAATACTGTAAAGAAAGAAAGACAGTTAAGACACCCCTCTTGTTGGCCATGGATGAAGTGGGACTCGAACATTCACTGGTGCGTAAGGATGAATATTTAAGTCAATCAGATCAACATTAAAATATTTACAGTCATATACAGCATTAGCAAGATGTTACCGGTATGTGTGACAAATGCTTAAATGCATTTAGAAGTCATTCAGATTTGAAATTAAAACTAACCAATATGCTCCATTCCACTTCCGAAGTTTTCCAAACACGTTGGTAAAACTTGCATTAGCTTAAACTCAGCCTGTGGCCTGGGAATCAAAGGCAGGGAAAACTGAGTAGCTTGTCCTGTAGACGAAGCCGCTCCAGTGAATCCGGCTCTTCTTCGGGTGCTCAAAAGATCTCGCCTACTGCTGCCTCTGTGATGTTGGCTACTTCTTCGACATATGTTTGACTTTAAAGGCAGAATATAAAATGGGAGGTGGGGGTTAAAAACTAACCATGTCATCCAGTGAAATCGAGTAATTTTCCTCTACAAGATCAGCATCCTGTCGACGATGCTGTCAGGCTTTTTAAATGGATGTAAAAAAGGATCTGGCAAGCTTAACTGCAGTGGGAGGGCTGCGTATAGAGAGGGGAAATTTGTTGTTGGCAAAAGGCTTCAACTGCCACATGGTATTTACAGAGACTTACACTTCCATGTACATACATATGGCTTGTGTTTCAAACACCTTTTCCCTGAGGAAATAAAGATGATGTCAAGTGTTTGATGTCCAAACTGAGTTTACAGCCAAAGGCTTCCGTACCTTTCAAATTTCCCCCCCCCCCGTTTGTCAGCTACCTGCTGTTTCACTAGACAGAGGCTTGTCGAACGCTATCGCCACAGACTTTCTGTTTGAAGCAATTCAATTACTCACATGTGAGCTAACATTTGCTCTCTGCTTTTTTTTTTTTTTACACCTAATCTTCAGTTTCTCCAAGAAAAAAAAAACGTCAAAAAATGAGTTCAATCACCCATAAAAAACCGCCACCATCTGGTGGCTCTGCACCGGGTCATTCAACTTTTTAGAGTCTTTTTAGGACAACAACAAACAGCCTTTGTCTTTCATCGGCTGCGAAGACATGGAAGCAGATGAGTGTTGGGATATCAGGGCGGCTCTGTGAGGTGTCCAGCTTTTCTTTTAAAAAGAAAGGTGGAGATGAATTTAAAGATCACGTCATTAAACCATCAGAACCTCATTTATCCAAACTGATCCAAGTCTAATGGAAAACAGCAGCCAAGACAAACCAAGCTGCTGAGGCCTTCAACAATGAGCGGCATCGGTTGTGTTCATCTACTGCATCATGTATCGTGTCATTACCGTTCCATGTATCTGCCATTAATTTTATTCCCCTTCACTTACAGCTTTCATTGGACTGACTTTGGTTATGAGTTGGTTCTAACGTAATGGTTACAGCCGAATCTGGCAGCGACAATCTCTCTCTTATCTGGCTGCACAAACCTGTGCATGAGATTCAAATGGCCTCATTTATTATGATAGCTTCCTCATGTAAATTGTGCTGACTGCTCGCCCTTGCACAGTCCTCATTAGACTAATGAAAACCTTCAAACGGAAAAACTAAACAACCTGCCAAATAAAGGTCCGGGGTTATTATGAAAATTACAACTGTGGGAGCCGGGAGAAGCTCTCTTCATTAATTCATGCTCAGCAAATTGCTAACTAATTTAGTTGCACTCCTCTGCATTAATGGCTTCTTTTACCAAAACGCTTCCCGCAGCCGCGGACCTCTGGTGCCGGCGCCGAGGGGCACGGAATCCTGATCAGCTCCAGTGACATATCAGGAATGGACAATCGGAGAGATAAGACGGGGGCCCGGCGCGGCAGGTGGACGTGCGCTAGGTGCGCGGCGTGCGGCGCCCAGCCCCGCCGCGCCTGGATCGCAGGGTCATTGGCTTTCTCCGTCAATATTGTGGAGAAATTACAGTCCATTTATGTTGATCATCTGAGTACGGAGGAGGCACTTGAGTTCCGGAGTAGGATTCCTGCCTAATGTTCTTGTTTGCTTTGCTCTTTTAATCCCTCGCTCTCTCTTTTCACTTGGATTTTCACTTTAGACTCAACATGCAGTCATGCAGTCTTCAGCAATGCAGAATATTTGCTTATGTCCTCATTGCTTTTTTCTGTTTATTTCAATTTGTAATTTGTATATACATATATATATACAAATTACAAATATATATATATATGAAAAATTATAGCAAAATATTTTATACAATAGAAAAATATTATGTACAAAAAATATCAGAATCAGAATCAAATGTATTGCCCACCAACTAGGAAAGTGTTTTGGAATAAAGTGCTGACAAAAAATAAATAAATAAATAAATAATACAAAGATAAAATAAAATAAAATAAGGAACAACAACAAGGCTGTTCACGAATTCATATAATTTTTTAATGTAAAAATGTCTAACTATTTAAAATACTTTCCTTTAGTTTTTTATTTCATCATCTTGATATATTTTCTTAGAAGGAGACAACTGCTGAACAGCAATCCTCATACTTCATACCTCATACTTCAGTACACACCATCTCATTCATTCAACCAAAAAAAAAAAAGAGTGTTCATGTTTCTTCATTCTTGAGCTTGTGCTGTTGGGCTGTGTATTGGCAGGTATCTACGATACATATCCCGATTCAGGAGTGGTGATACGATACACCTCGATCCTGTGAGTTCAGCAATGTATTGTAATATTTGCTAACAAGACACATCATTTTAGGGGGAAAAGATCAAGTAATGCAGTGCAATTTTATGTGGATGAAGAAAAGTTTATTGTTATGAGCTCAAATATCAAGACAATATAACACGATTAAGGATTGGGATATTTGAGCATATCAATATTTCATTACACCCCCCACTCTTTAGTTAGTTGGAATATTTTAATTTATGAAAAAAGAAACTCACGTAAGAATGTAAATGTCATCGACCAACTCTCTCGCCTTTCACCTATTTTTTAGTTCACTTTTTTCAGTATTAGAAGTAGAGTAATCACATTTGGATATTTGACACTGGAGTGATCAAATTTAAGTTGAATCTGTGCACGTGAACTTAAACAAGAGGACAGAGCTAAACTGTCCGACCATCAGCGCCACCTGGAATCAGTGCACTAAAAAAAAAAGTTATCCGCAAAAGAAACATGATCCATCTGTGATATTTGTGTCATTCTTTTCTGAAATGTATCAATCAAACTCAACATGTTTGAATCCCATCTATATTACAAAGCTGTAACGGGACTCAGAAAGTAACTCAGACCACCACCGGTTGTGCACGAAAAGACAGACTGATTTCGCAGACACGAATGCAACAGCGTTTTTATAAGTGTAGCCATCGTATTACTATGCTTATTATCTTTGTGGTCTTCAATTTACAGGACACTGCTGGAGTGAAAGTACTGAAAAATACACCACATGTAGCGTTTCTCAGAGACCTCAAAATAATGGTCTTAAATGCCCTAGAACTGTATTCATGTGAAATAAATATACTTGGATGAGACACGGTTCCAGGAGCGACTTCAGCATCCGACACGATGAGGCTTCTTCGAACTACGTGAGCAGACAGCGGCGAGACATGTGGGGATCCTTCAGCTGAACTGGACTCTCTCTCAGGAGCCGCCTCCTTCATGACTTGACCGTAAGCTCTTATCCGGGCACCACCCCGCAGTCTCCACCATCCCGTTTAGCACTTAACATTATGAGCGCTGACACGTGCGCAGACAGTTTGTGACCTATAAATTCTGCTCATGATCCGGCTAATTATAACTATTCACTGCTTCACACCCTTGGAGTGGAGGTCTGATACTGATTTCATGTCAGACTATCCAGCAGGGAACAGGCAGCTCAGTGATTTCCATGGTGGTTCTGATATCATTATCACCTCGCTTCAACCAAGACGAACCGTCACCCAGAGCAACGGCAGACAAACCCAACTGTGGTCTGAGTGACTCCGCGTTGGAAACATTGGATTTTAGCATAAGAATCAGCAGATCATAAAGGCAGTGTCTCATGAAGGGGCTATGACAACGTGTCTCAGCTACATAAAGAGCTTCCATTGAAAAGGACGACAGTTCAGGGGGATGTCAGCTGAGTCAGCTCCAGTGATGCCAGGACTGCGTTACTTAGTAACATGTTACTATTTCAAACAAAGTAATCCGATTAAAGTTACTTATCTAAGTCACCGTCCATTACTATTGTTGCTGTTGTCGGGAAGCTAAATATTATCATTCGCTTTCTACAACTGCGTCTTTGGGCATGACGTCATGTGCGGGACACGCCAGTCACCATTTGAACTCGCGGACAGCTCATGTGTCAAGCTTCCTGCAGGGTCCATCAATGTGCAGAAATCACTGGTTAAAGAGAGCAAAATAAAGTCGCCTCCCAAATGTGTCGAAAGGGCGGACTCAAAAAACTATGTACAGACTGTATAACTATGTATGTTTTTAAACTCCTCTTAAACTACACTATTTTTTCTTTGGTGTAGGAAGAAACGGTTATGATGTGTTGTACTGATGCTGCTTTTTCTCTCGAAAGTCATAAATAAAGACGGAGAGTACATAACTGAGATTGTGCTGAAAAAAAATGACCCCAAACGTGGAAAAACACTGGACCCCCAAGAACTCCAACCTCAAAATTGACATACAGATATTGTTCAGGAAATGAGAGCAGTAGTCGGCTGTCAAATGTAACTTGACAAGTAACTTGTAATCTAACTTAGTTACTTTTAAATTCAAGTAAACAGTAGTTACTACAGTTACTGTGGCTCAGCACCATGCTTAGCTTAGCTTGTGAGCTAAACTTCCGCCTCAAATCAACAGCAAAAATTACACATTTATACATACTTCAAATATTTGTTTTATATGTATATTTAAATTATATTATATTGATATATAATTACCGAAATATTTGACTAAAAATACACAAGTTTGCGTATCCTTATTTGTTGACTCATGGTCATTATGTCAAACTATATACTCTACTATATACTGTACTTTTAATAAACTATTTTTATTATTTTTATTTTTTATAAATTTTTACTATTAATAATTTTCTTTCACAGGAAACTGTTGACATTTTGGAGAGGAATCCACTAACCTTTGTCGGCATGCATGCGCTTTGCGTCATGGCTCATGTCGTGTGCCAGGTCTCCTTCTTTAGGCCCAGGCGGGATGTTTGGAGACAGGCCCAGCAGGGCTTGGTTCATGGACAGACCGTTGTGGTGTGCGGCTGATGTGAAGAAGCGAGTGCATTAGCATCAAGCAGAAAGAGTGTGGCGAAAGTGCCCGCGACTGGTGACGTACGTATCCGGTCTGAGGAGCTCTCTGTGTGCGCTGGCGAGCTGGACACGCTGCTGCTGCGGTGGGACGAGGGGTGACTTCCCGGCCTCCTGCTGTCCTCTAGGGACGGCGCCGGGGAGGGACTGGACGGGATCCTTTCCTGTAACCCCTGGAGTTTCAAAAGCAAGACCCGAAATAAGTATTGTTTTTCATCTCCCTGAATACCGATATGGTGGATACCTTTATGACAGAAGTGACCATTCTGGGGTGCAGACTCTGGCCCTGCGCGGCGGCGGCCATGTTGGCGATGGTGCTGAGGTGGTTCATCTGGCTCATCGCCATGGTGACGGAGGCAGGGGGCAGGCTGACGGGGATCAGAGGGTGCGGCATCATCATGAAGGGGAGTTCCAGGCCTGCAACACATGAAGAGCTTGTTGGCTGCTTGGCGATGCGCACGATGATTTCAATATTCACGGGGGAAATTTCGTCAGAGAAAAAAAGATCTGCTCATTTCAGCTGTTGACCAGTCGGACACCCCACACCGCAGGACCGAAAGTGCCACAGACATAGGAGCTGTTTAATTCTCTGTTAGCACAAGGCACATAAATGTTTCACCGCGTATTTGAATAATAGATCATGATAAAGAATACAATTACCCACACAGTCATTCAGAGATTCAAGTTTACACAGCAATAAAAAAACATCCATTATTCCACGATGAATTAAATATCATGGATTAGTATTAAAGTGTGAGAAAATGGGGAGCGCTGCAGGAGAGACGCCGCAACTATGGGACAGATGGCCTTTGTTGGTCATGAGAGCTTTGCAAAACATAGTTTCATTTTATTTATTTCATTTCATTTGAAGGACTCAGCACACTCTGCTGCAGAGAGACACTTTCTTCTTCGCTCATACTGTTGCACCAGTGAGTCTCAGAAGACTACTGCCACCCGCAGTCCAGTCAAGTTCATTGCGATCAACGGTATTTCAAATGCTAAAGAAGCAAATATTTGGATTGGAAAAAAATACATGATCTCTGAGTACTTTTCTTGTTTTAAATACTTTTTTTTTCTCAGTTGAGGAAAAGGAACAGAGCTTTATTTCGGTATGTTATCGCATGACGTCATTCATTTTATCTGGAAAGTGAGCTGCTTGCTTTATGTTGAGTTATTACACAAATATTTTTCGTCAGATTTGATTGGAGTAAAGTAAAGTAGAAAAGTTATCATCAGCTCAATTAGGATGCTTTTCAGTGCAATGTGCATTTGTCTTATATATATATTGTGTTTTTTCCCAAAAGTTGATTTTGTACATATATTTTTATGATTCATATGAACATTAAAACAAGATTTGAATCGATATTTGAGTTGTCTATTACTATACTATATTATTACAATTTTTTTTTCCACTCACAGCATTTCAATTCACAATGTAGAGGAACTTGTCACAACTCAAAAACACATTTTTAGTAACTTATTGGTTGAATCTAAAAAAAAGTTTTAAAAAATCATATATATATAAGGACAAACGTTCTTCATTTGCTAATCTGCTACATCGTATTTCGTAATTTTTAATGTTCATTTAATGTGTCTGTGATGCCAGGCTTAACTATCCTAATGGCTGGGTCAGACATTTGTACCAAAAATCATAAGTTTGGAATGAAGATTTGTGTGATTTCTCCACATTGCTTCGTCCCTTCAGGGAAACACAGCACAGATACACCTGATTTATGAGTCATACCTTACAGAGACATTGAGTTTGCTCCAAGCAGAGCAAGAGCTGAAGCTCTCTTTCACCCGCTGATGTAGTTCAAGAAAGTAGATTGAAGACGCTACTGTATTTTCTGTTCCTACATTTGAACGACTCAAACATTTTGCCAGGATTGAGTCGCTGTCTGAGCATAAGGGTCTAATTCAATGGAAAAGATTGGAAAGAAGTTGCTGCATTAGAGCTTCAGAATGTCTTCATGGAAACAAGCCAAAACTTTCAAAGGACAAAAAAAAAAAAAAAAAAAAAAAGCAGACCGAAGGTCAAAGCTAGGTACCTGTGCCCCTTCCAAAAAAAATAAAATAAAAATCACAGCGCCACCCTTTGCTCCCCCTCTTCTGGTGGTGACTTTGAACCAGCAGGATCAAAAGTGACTGTGAACAGTTTGTTCTCATTCCTGTGCTACTCAAACGCTTTAAAGAAAAAGCTCATTGGATCTGATTGAGCCTGTGTTGATTTTTGTCTTTTCTTCCTTTCTTGGCAGCCTGGTTCAAGGTAGGAAAAATGAAATTAAAAAAAGGAAAAAAAAAAAAAGATGGAAGGAAGGGAAGAAAGCCGCCACACTACAGAGCGCCGAGCCACAAAACAACTTCAGTGACAAAACATCAGTCGCCAAAGGGCAAGGAGATCTGCATGGCAAAGCCTCTAAAGAGAAGGACACTGGTTGAAAAATGAAAGGACATGAGAAGCACTTCTCTGCGTGGCTCGGAAGAGGAGCATTAATTTCCATAAGAAAGATGGCATGCCGTTCCTTGCTGGTGAGTATTCCCAAACAATATAAAGCGGGGGGGAGATTAAAGAAAGGCGGAAGCCAAGCAGCACCTTCTATCAGCGCCTGGGCTGGAGCTCAGACTGAATCAATTACCACTCAGCGGGCCGAGCTCAATTAAAAAACACCACCACCGAGGCCCTGATCGCAGGGGCACTTACTGTAGCACAACATGGAGAGGTCTGGCCGACCCATCGCTCTTTCAAGGCCACTCGAGGGCCGGATTGAGGAGACGTATTGTGCCGCTGGGCTGGATACGTTACACCCATTCAATCGACGCAGGTCCACCATGTAAGTACTTTGTCTCTCCAATTCTAGATGCAGGCTACCTGACAGACAGAGGAGAGGGGAAACACTGCCCTTCTGTTTGCCCCGAGGGGTATTAGTCTCGCTTTCACAAGCTGGCCAGCCCCCTTCATGTCACCCCATCCAAAATCTGTGTTTCCCCCATAAAGGCCTATTCAGGCCACTGTAGGGGAATGTGCCACAGGCCAATAGGAGTCTGTCAAATCCCTGTTTTGGGAAGTGAAAGGAGCCAGGTGAGGGGGTGTTAGGCCATTCAAGAGCACTTGCTGAGCACATATTGGGACATTTAAAGGCTTAGTTCCTGTCTCCAAGGTGAAATAGCTGTGGAAAATACAGATATTTGGAGAGAAAAAGTTGTAAATCTGTTGTTTTCTGCATCCACCTTTTTTTTTTTTTTACAATGTGCATATTCTAAAATAAAAATATTATTCATAATATTAAAGCGCATGCATGCCGACAAAGGTTAGTGGATTCCTCTCCAAAATGTCAACAGTTTCCTGTGAAAAAAATATAGTTTATTAATAGTATAGAATATAGTTTGACATCATGACCATGAGTCAACAACCTATTATTTTTATAACCAATATGTAAACTGTTCTTTTGCTATTTTTTTTTCCACATGAAATGTGATCCATAATCACATTTTTTAATATGAAAATAATACTATTAATAATACTAATGACAATAATAATGTGATTTAGTCATATTCCAGGTGTAAAAAAAAAATAAATAATCCTTTGGAAATTGTACTGAATGTAAAAAAAATAAATAAAAATTCTATACAATTTCGCAATTTTCACTTTAAAACATTTTAATATCCAATTGCTTCAGAAAAAAGACAAAAAACAAACAAAAAACCTTCATACTCTATAACATGTTTATAGGTTAGTTAGCCGACGTGTTTCTTAAACTGAGGTATCACAACAGTTGAGGTCCATCCAACATCATGACGTGTTCATGCTCCATTGAAACACCAACAACACATGAGCAAAAAGCCCTCAGGTTTCTCCACCCATCAACCCGTTTGATCAGTGAAGAAAGCGAAACATACTTGTCAGTTATTGTTCATGTCTGTTTCAGATCTGACAAGAGCTACATTCCCAGCAGCCTCCCTCTTCTCTCCAGGCGGCTGTGAGCAATGCATCCAGAGTGATTTACCTGAAGTGAGCCGGAGGGACCGGCAGAGGTGAACTCCTATTTACCATCATTAAAACTACAAATCACTTAATACCAATATAAACAGCTCAGCTATTATATTGTGCGGCGCTGCGGAGTTCACGCCTGGATGAGCAAAGATCTGAATGGCGGAGGATGAATTGAATGAATGAAAACAGCCTTTGGTAACAACCTGATTAAAAGGCTGTTGGAATAAAAGTGCGTGGCGAACACCGAACCCGCTTGGATGGAAATGATTTTAAAATGATGAAAAAATGAGCAGTGATTTATATAAGTGACACAAATGCAACCTGCAGTTGCTTGTGTCGCAGTTAATCTTCATCTAAACAGAGCCGCAGCTTTTCTCAAAAAAAAAAAAAAAAAAAAGGGCATCCTGGCGGCGGCGGCTTTTACCCAGTTGTGGACAGATTTCCCCTGACAAAAATTAAACTGGATCCTGCTTGGCACTTTATTATCTCCTCAGCTGAATGATTTATTGTTTGTGGAGGAAAAGAATCAAAGGGACGGGGGAAGATTACATTTCCGGCCAAAGCTCAAGCCTGATCTCGTTTTTTAAACTCCCTCTGTCCAGGAGAAAGCTCCCGACAAACAATAATGTCAGCTGTAATGGATCGCAGGTCGCGGACCGGGCCTGCAGTGAAAGCCAACTATTTAAGCGACAATCTGCCCCGCGCTCTTCAGACGCTGGCTAATGAAGTTGTCTGTCTGGGCTATTTACCTTCTCTTAACTGGGAAGCGGAGAGATGTACTGTAAGAGACAGGGCTCCGTGAAACAGGACCTGCACATGCCTCAGGAATGTATAATTGGGTGGTGCCGGCAAAGCCGGAGATCCAGTGCTAATTAAATGACTTGTTTAAAGCCTATCCGTCTTTGTTTGGAGGCTCAGAACAATGAGCGTAAAAGGCTGTTGTCAAACAAACATTCCCGGTTATCCTGATTTGAATGGAAAAAGACAAAGGGCTGATTTGCTCGCGCGCTAAGCCGTTTGGTTCTCATGGCGTGGAGACATTTTTTTTCTCTCTCTCTTCTGATCTGTCAAAGCGAACGGGGCCGTTTCAGTCAAGCGGCTAAATAGACCGACTCACTCGGCGCATATGCCGACCAAAACAAGCTCCCCTCCTAATTGCGCTTGTAAAAATGCCCCCATGTCGTGTATGCATTTCTCCGACAAAGGTGAGGCGGCGGCGCGCACACATGCCGGGGCCTTTGTTGTGGTCGTATCAAGGATTTGCACACCGGTCCCGAAAGGAAATGAAGGGCTCGTGAAAAAGTGTCTGTCACGCAGCGAGACATTTAGAGGGCTCTCTGTCGCGCTAACCAGCTATTCATCTTTACTATAACTGTTAATCTGCGGCCAAATCGGAGCGAGCTGCCATGCGAGATGGAGGAAGCCTTATAGCCATTAGATCAAACAGGAGACACGGCCTCTGTAAATACGCTGTCTGGAGTAGTTGCGCCACTTTTACACGGGCTTGCGAGAGGCACACAAACACGCGAGAACACACAGATGGCAGGTTCAGTCAAGGCTGGTGAGTTCTGTTTCTCATTAAAACAAGGGGAGCGAAGGGAAGGTACCGGGCTTTGATGTAGCCACCCACGGCCCCCTCAATGTCACCCGACCAACTTCCAAACCGTTTGTTTGCCTGACGCTGATAATAAAGCAAACATCTTGCCTTTGTTAAATGTGCTCTTACAAACATTCGCATCAACCATCAAAAGGCACGTGAGAGCCAGGTGAGCATATGGACATACCTTCTTCTGTCAAGGGCCTTTAACAACTTTCACATGCGTTTGGAAACATTAATGACACAGATATTGGGATCATAACGTCGAGAGGGCAGGGACGGAAAACATGGCAAGGATTTTAAGCCCTCTGTCTGAGCACTGGTAATGGTGGTCCACTTCCACTCCAAAACGCATCATGGACTCTGATGTTCTTCATCGTGGACCATGTTCTGATGATAACTGGCAACACGTGCCACATTAGCATCTGAAACATGGAGCACACGCCAGGGAACACCGCCCTCGTCTCTTGGAGCTAGTCCACCTCCCGTTGTTGGACTGCGTCACTGAGCTACCCTGGGTTTGTCTACACCTTTCAGCATTGTGCTTTAGTTTGTGGTTTCCTTTCGGTGTTGCTGGTGCCAATTCGTCCATGCCCAGCCACTTCCTTATTCAGGTACGTATTGCCATTTCTATGCCGTAATAAATCCTCTTTCCCTAGGCATTACCTCACCGGACGGTCCGACACGTGAAGAAAAAAATGATGGATTAAGGGCAAAGGCAAAGGGTATCGCTCTTGCATTACAGTTTAATGGCACTTGGTTTATGTAGTAACTTGTGATGATGATCGCAAGTCTCATGACAAGTAAGTTGAGCTCACGATCTCCCACCACAACCTCATGTTGTAGTCAAGACCACACCGAGCGAGACCAAGACATTATTGAGACTGGAAAGTATGGAGACTGAGACAAGACCAAGATATGAGGAAGTCTAGACCAAGATATCAAGATATGTGGAAGTCTAGACCAAGACAAGACCAAGATATGTGGAAGTCTAGACCAAGATACCAAGATATGTGGAAGTCTAGACCAAGACAAGACCAAGATATGTGGAAGTCAAGACCAATACAAGACCAATGTATGTGGAAGTCTAGACCAAGATATGTGGAAGTCTAGACCAAGATATGTGGAAGTCTAGACCAAGATATGTGGAAGTCGAGACTGAGACAAGACCAAGATATGTGGAAGTTTAGACCAAGATATGTGGAAGTCTAGACCAAGATATGTGGAAGTCTAGACCAAGATATGTGGAAGTCTAGACCAAGACAAGACCAAGATATGTGGAAGTCTAGACCAAGAAATGTGGAAGTCTAGACCAAGATATGTGGAAGTCTAGACCAAGACAAGACCAAGATATGTGGAAGTCTAGACCAAGATATGTGGAAGTCTAGACCAAGACAAGACCAAGATATGTGGAAGTCTAGACCAAGGTATGTGGAAGTCTAGACCAAACAAGACCTAGATATTTGGAAGTCGAGACTGAGACAAGACCAAATGAGCCGAGGTGGGTGCAGGCACATGTTGGTTGACCAATCAGGTGTCAGCTGAAACAGCACCAGTCTTCAGACACCATGGTGTTTTTTGGGCATCTTCCTTATTGGTTGCAACAAAAACTGGCACCCACTGTGGCCCTCTAGTGGATCAGTCTGTCAACCCTGATAAATATCAAAGAAAAAAAATGGACAAAAAGTCACAATCTGTCTTTGACAATTTATGCTTGCCAGTTATGACATTTTTCTCCACCGGTCTTGAATCTAAGACGAGACTGAGACCCTAAAAATGTGGTCTTCAGACCAGTCTCGAGACCAAGTATTGAGTACTACAACACCACCACAACCATTCAGTCAAGCAGTTTGCAGCTGTCAAGTCAATTCAATGACACACTACTGCCACCATATGTGGCAGGTGTATTACAACTGAGCGTCTCACGGCACAGAGATGCGGCCCAACTAAAGGCCCTATGGTCAAGAATCTCCGCCCTACTGTAGGTAACAGCTTATAAGCGCAGTAAACAAAAATGCTGCCATGCAAAAGGTTGTGGGTACCAGGCCCGGGATGACTGGATTCCTTTCTAGCTAATTGACAGCAGCAAGCTAAACGTGTTCAGCACGGTGGGGACAAAGAGATGAAATGATTCAGGTGGACAAAGACTTCCTGCCAAGACACCTGGTGTAACGCAATGTCGCAGAGAGCATGATAAGGAAACATTTCTGGTTTGATGAGGTAACATAATTGCTTTCCCTCCCAAGCGCAGTGGAGTGGAACACGTGGGAGAAATGATCTAGGAGACAGTCGGAGGTGTTTGTCCTTTAAGCGCGTGAAACCAAAAGCCGGCAACTTCTACGGGATAATTTAAAATCCTGGGCCGTAATGGCACGCGTTCTTTAGGAAAATTGAAAGATCCATCATGGCGCTGACAGAGCGCTGAGAAACTTTGACGCGAGAAATGCTACCCTGCCCACCCCCCGCCCCCCGTTTAGCTGTCTGTTTGTCTCTTGGCTGAAAATGTTAACGAACAGGGCCATAATCAAGCCATATGCTTGCATGTGGCAAATCTCATTACAGTAAATGACCTTTACCAACCAATGCCAGCGCAGGGCGCGCTGAGAGGAGGAGACGATGGTGGGCTGGCCACACCACCACTGGCTTGGGGACATGCACTGCCTCCATTTGGGTTCCTCACTTCACATTTGCCACACATCACTCTCCATAAAGGCCTGGACGTGGCACCCAGATCGGGGGCAGGAGCCGTGGACAGCGGAGAGAGACATTCCTCGCAGCTGTTTCTACTGCGGCGGCGATATATTCAAGGCCAATCAATAAAGCTCCTGCAGCCAGTGACACCCAAGCAGACAGAGGCATCGTTTTCATCGGATACTTAGCAAAGGCTCCCCCTTTTAAAAAGATTGCTTTCAGTCAATGACAAGCAGTTGTCATTTGACTAAGGTTCCTGAAATGAAATATATTGGCGAGCATTATCCATCACGCCGCGCTGCGCCGTCACATCGCCCAGGTGGAAGGACGGCAGCGCTCTTTCTTCATGTGGTCATCGGATCGCGTGACGTCATCGTAAAAAACAGCGCTGACCCCCAACACAACTATCCTTTAACACCCAAGTCGGTAGTGGAAAGCAAGGAATTAGCCTTTGCTCAGATATATTACACTGACCCGAACCTGAGCAGGGCGAGTGAATAGAGAATGAAATGGGAGTTCTATGTGATCGGAATATTATTGGTGAAGTGCGTAACCTATTTAAGACGTCGCCCAGCTGAAAGGAATTGGCGCGCGAGTTCTGGCAGGTGTGAATCATCTTGTCCTTGAGCTACGCTTTTTATGTTCGTCACGTGGCGACTTGAATAGCAGGAGACTCGTGTGAAATACAAGCCTCACACCAAATGTTTTGTCCAAGTCATGACATTGTATGACACGTATTTCACACCTGAATAAGTGGTAATTCTTGCATTCTAATAGCCAACATATCATTCATTACGATCTAAGCTACATATAGTCTCTTGGCTCTAAAAAAAACAACCTAAAAATAATAATCATATATGTCCAGGATTAAATACAGGTCAAGATTCAAGCCATTTTTGACGCGTGAGAGAGCGACACCAGACGATTATAGAAAAGTTGGTGCTGACTTCTTAAAAGACAGTGATGGATCACAGAGGTGAACCTGCTGGATGGGGAGGTCCTGGGCTGGTGCGGTTACACGTGGTCTGCGGCTGTGAGGCCGGTTGGATGTACTGCCATATTCTCTGAAACGCCTTTGGAGACTTCTTATGGTGGAGAAATGAACATTCAACGCACCAGCACCAAGAAATCTGGTTGACATTCCAGCCGTCAGCATGCCACATTTGCACGCTCCCTCAATGCTTGCGACATCTGTGGCATTTTGCTGTGAGACAAAACTGCACATTTCAGAGTGGCCTTTTATTGTGGACAGTCTGAGGCTCACCTGTGCACTAACCATGATGTCAGATCAGCATCATGATCTGTGAGGTGGGATGGATCCTCTCAGCAAAGCACGGGTGCTCACTAGCACACATTTAGACAGATTTGTCAACAATGGTAGTGTCGTGCATCTGGAAGGAATTTTAGATCTTTAAGTCCATCTCATGACCAATGGGAGCAAAAACAGAAGTGTGGCGTTTATATTATTATTATTATATTATTATAAGTGTCACTCAACTACTTCCTGTTCAGAGGACACACATCTACTTCCTGTTCAGACAACATCACTGTCAATAGTCTGACCATGCGCAATTCAGCTACTTTGTTTTGACCAACATTTAGTCAGAAAAACTCACATTTACCTTGTTTTTTTTCTTTTCGTGATAGGAAGATGGCACCTACAGGTCGACACCACTTTTCAGCCAGGTTGTGCTCCTCTGGGAGCTGTGGCCACACAAGGTTCCTCTCTCATTTAAATGTTTCATGTCAATAAAATATTGTACTTAAAATCTTAATTTTATGCCTCTTTCAAGAGAGAGAGGAAAAATGAAACTGCATCAGCAGGAGGCAGCTGGGACACTTGCTGCACAGACCACGACGGTCCTTATTGACGCAGCCAGGAGAAAGCCCAGACAGGACTCACTCTGCAGACACCATGATGCACTGCAACAGTCAAATGTGTATCCCAGTATGATTCCTGTTTGGCCTGTCAACTTTTCTATTGCAGAAAAGTTCCAATGAAGGCGTGTGTGGTGTGTGACAACTGCTTATGTTTGTCTCTCCCTGTGTGCAGATGCTTCATCCTGCTGAAGAGCACGACCTCCTCCACGGTCGCAGTTGCTTCAACACACCTCGACGGCACTTCACTTTGTGTGATTGAGACTGAATGAGTCTTTGATCTGGATGAGGGAGTCAATTTACTACCAAGAGAGGCACCTTGCGGCTGCTGTCATGTAACTGTCTGCAGCGTCTCTATCACACAAACGCTCGGTGATTCTCCTCATTACAGCGACGCCATGTTTTAACAATACAATCACAGCGAGCTGTTGTTGTCATCGCAGCCATTACGCTGCAATATTATTATTATTACTGCATGCTAATGCCTCCTCTTAAACACAATCACGGCGGCGCTGGCGCTTCACCGGCGAAAACGCGTATTTCACATGAGCCCAACCTGCGAAAGCTGATCATCGCTGAAAGGTTGGATGTCATTTATTACATGTATCACATTTACACCAAGTGACACTGTCTTTTCAGATTGCGTTGATCTCTTCACTTTCAAAGGTCAACCCCTTCCCCGGCTAAATTCAACCTGACAGAGAATAGTGAGGAGGGGACAGCCCAACGCATGCATCACCGCCGCATCAAGGCGCTCCGAATTAATCCATCCAATTAATGAAGAATGAGGCCTAATGCTGATGAAGGGTGACAAGTCGACTGGTCAGTTGTTTTTTTTAGAGCTCCGGTCCTGCCTGGCTGAACTAACCGCAAGAGACAATCCGACAAATATTTCTGTGACACCATGTTTGTCTGGTGCGTCGTCTCTCTGTACGCGGCGGAGGCCCGGCTGCCACTCAAATATGATAGAACTTAATATGGATCATTACGGAAATAACACCCCCCCCCCCCCTCCGTCTCCCCCTCCCCTGCTATTGCAATCTCTTTCTGCACTTCTCTGTCTACATGCCTCACGATTTGCATGCATATTCAAGTGTTACGCCGATGCCTAACAGGAGACGCAACTGGAATTAGAACGAGGACATTAGACTTCATTAAAAAAAGAAATGATTATCAGGTTTATCTTTTGAAATGTCTATTAAAATGTGCGTGTCGCTCTTCACTTATCTGTCACCTGGCTCCCATGAGCCTGGCAGACTAATAGAGAGATGGCGAGGGCCGAAGCCCAAGAGAGCGACGGGGAACCATCAAGCACTTCACTCCGACTGGAAGCTGTCTGTCTGCTCTGCCAGTCTTGCACGTCACTCCCCGCGCCCAACCGCGGCTTGGTCGGCGGGAAATCAAAGCGGGGCGGGATCACGAGAATCAGGCGGGACGATAACGCCGCGCAAGTGCTGTTATGATATGTTCGAAAAATGAATTCCATTCGGCCCGTGGCTACGGTCTCTCTCTGACAAAAGCTCCCACAAGAGAGCCGGAGCGGAAGATGGATGAAGTTGCCCCCAGACACTCATATCAGGTCAGTATGTGCTTTATCCCCTAATGGTTAAGGTTAGCATTGACTGGGAGGTGAGACTAGATCTGAGCCCAAGGGCCATTGTTCTGTCTGAAGGAGCAGGAAGTTGTCCCCGTCTTCCATCATGGCCCACTGTCACTGCCTGACCTGCTCCGCCTGAAATTCCCGTGCTGGAAACGGAAATTGTGCAGGTTTACTGGTGAGTACAAAGATGATGACGTTTGAAAAAAACAATACTTGAAATAGTTCTTCATCACCTTGACTTGAAATACTTGAATATTTGAAATAAAACTTCATCACCTTTGCGAAATATATCCATGCACGCATGCGCTTACCAGTAAACGTCAGTTGGTAAAACATGCGCAATTTCCGGTTCCAGCACCAGAATTTCCAGCGGACCAGATCAGGCAGTGACAAGTTTTTTTCCGTATTAGAATTGTTTATTTACTTAGTCTAGATTTAGAAATGGTATGTTTTTACCTGATATTCTAGTTTTAAAAAAAAAAATTTTATCCAACATTATTGAATCAAGCTCCTCCAATACACTTGACGTGCACAATGTACTGCTTCCGATACATGATCACTATTGTTTGGGAAACATTTCTCCTTACTTTTGTTTCACATGGATTTAACAGGAGCAGGAGTGAGCACTTCTGCCCCTGAACAACGTGTATGTGGACCTTGGTGCGGAGCCTGTTTATATTGTTGGATTTAAATAAAATAGGTAATAATAATAAAACATACAATTTCTAAATGTAGACCATTTTAAGTACATAAAACAACTATTTTAACAAGTAAAAAAAAACGTAAAAACCTTTGTGCGATATCACCATGTACGCATTTGCTTACCAGTTAGCGTCAGTTGGTAAAACATGCCCAATTTCCGGTTCCAGCACCGGAATTTGCAGTGCACCAGATCAGGCAGTAAGACCCACATTGAGCCTCTCTGGGCCACCAGCACTGGGGCAGCTAGCAGGTCGGGCGCTAGCTAGTTGGACGCGCCTTCCACCCCGAGCGCTGTATTATTAGAAAGGACACAAACAGGCCAGTGAAATGGCGGCAGTGGAGCCGGGCTGACAGCTGGCACAGAGAGTGTGACCAAACTGATCGCTATCAAAGTGCAGAGTCTTCTTCCCAGTGCGTGAGTGGCTTTTAATATCAATAACTACAGTGTTTGCCGTCAGCGAGCGGCGCCGGCTGCATCGCCGACTGTTTATCAGTCTAATGCATTGCACATTTACGCAGCGATAGGATGCTACAAACGCCACCCAGCCGAGCGGTGGACACTCCAGTAATTAGCGTAGGGTCCCGGGGCGGACTCGGCTCGCCTCTGCAGCGTGGCCAAGCGAGGACCCCACATAGAGAGGAGCCTAGTTACGCATTGATGTGGGAACGTGAAGGCTAAGTGCCCCAGACTGCCGCGTCTTGATCTACCTTCTGGAGAAGCGCCGTCCCGTACTGTGTAGAATCAACACAGCGATGGGGACTTGCTGCGCTCCGAGGTGAAATCCAGGTTGAAGAATTAAAGTGTGGTGGGGCGCGCGCCGGCTGATGATGAGGAATTATGGTTTTAACAAGTCAATGATGGAGACGGAAACGCCGAGAAGAGAATCAATGAGGCCGCCATGTTTGCAAACAAGGGCTTGAATTATAATGCCGATAATTGATCCCTTCCATTTTTCCTCGCGTGATGTCACTGTCCATCGATCGCGTCCCGCCGCCGAAGGGTGATGGGAAGTTCCCGAGTTTGTCTCTATGATGACCGCCCCTCCACCCCCGTCCAGTCGACTCCCTCCAGCCCCCTTCCCCTTCTATTTCAAATGTGCAAGCTGTAGCAGCAGCTTAACCAAAAAGGATTAAGTCCCATACCCAACTGAGAACACAGATAATGCGCAGTAATTGGTAAAAAATGAAGATGAATGGGACAGCTAGATAAGGACCAATTAGCTGCTGGGAGTGTACAGCTGTGGTCTCCTCGCCCAACGCTCTCAGGGGCCAAAGCCCCCTTTTCCTCGCGTGCACGCACTCTGGCAAACACGCTGAAGCAGGAGGGTGGGGCCGGCAGAAATTAGCCCCTCGACCCTGGGTAGAGAGAATGATGCTTTCTCATCATCTTGCACAGAACCTCTCTCCTCCGTCAGGCAGCACTCCAGGTACCTGTCACCACCCGT
Source organism: Synchiropus splendidus (assembly GCF_027744825.2). Classification (NCBI taxonomy): domain Eukaryota; kingdom Metazoa; phylum Chordata; class Actinopteri; order Syngnathiformes; family Callionymidae; genus Synchiropus; species Synchiropus splendidus. Next base: position 5,261,001 of record NC_071343.1, on the reverse strand, counting down.
CCGGTTCAGCCAAGCATGCGAGCGCGCTCCCTCCCTGTCGGGCTCAGACAGCCTGGACTGGCTCCACACGTGCCAAACAATGTACTTCCAGGTTTTGGAGCAGCTGCCCGCCACATAAATACCTCAACGTCCACCAGTGCCCAGACCACGTTTGAGCAGGTCTGGGTGGTCGAAAATGCGCAGGAATTTCATCGCCGTTTCTCCGCCAGCTCTCGTTGATGACAGGCTGAGACATTCCAGAACTAGATTAGGCTGCACTGTAGCCTCAGCTGATCACGGCTGGGAAACCTTTCAAGGAAGGGCATCCACATCAAGCAGAGAAGATCATGGCAGATAAGAACTGAGTGGATCAGAGGGGCAGCTTGGAAGAAGCTTGGAGAGTGTTGGAGAGGGTGCAGTAGGTGGGACAAGGGAGGGTGATCAAAGTAGGTTTCAGAGGAGTCGCAACCACTGATGGGGAATGTCATCCTGACGCCCCTCAACTGGCAGCCGTATTTGGAGAGTCGACATCTTAGCATCCCAAAGCCACCACAATGAGCCTCGTGATGTTAAATGTCAAATTTTTGCCTTCAGTCTTAAAAAAAGTTTCTGAATTGAAAGGGGCAAAGAAATGACATGAAAGTTAGGCATCTTTGAAATGTTACTTTTGTGTTATAAACACAAGAACAATATTTATTATTTACTATATTCTGATATTTGTAATATCAGAACATAGCGAATGACGTGTATTTTCTATTTAAAAAAATTTTTTTTTTTCTTTTTTCTCTATATCTTTCAACAAGCATTTATTTACTTTTTAGCTTTAAAAAGTTGGCTTCTATTTATTTTAGTTATTTAAAAAATCCATAGAAATGCTTCTACTGTACATAGATACAATTATTATGTTACACTTACAATTACTTGTTTTTGTAAGTTATATATATATACTATTATATATATATACTATTTATATATATATATATATTTACTAATATACTATTTTATATATATATATATATATATATAAAATAGTAGTTTACTATTTATATTATAAACATTTTAACAGTCATTTTACCTTTAACATATTTAAAACTAAAATTATGAAATGTAACATTTAAATTATTAAATGAATTATCAATAAGATGAAAGTTTTTTTTTCAATAAATATTTGTGTTCATTTGAAAGTTGTTAAAATACAATTTGTTTTCAGGGTGTTAGGAGTCATGTGCAACCATTTGACCCATGAAAAATGTCAATTATTTTAACTTCAGTTAAATCAGTTTTGGTCATTTTTAATTCATTAATGCTTCCAACACATATTGGACACATGAATATATGTGTAGAGTGATCTGATGTGATGAGGAGTTTCCAGTCGGAACGCTTGTCTGAGACTCAGACACCTCAACTGTGCAGTCGGTCCAGGAGTCATTCAAGTCAAGATGAGCTCAGAAAGGAAAAGTTCTGAAGCGCGAGCATAAAACTGAAGTGTTTTCAATGGTTTATCTGCGAGTGTTCAAAGCAAGTCTAGGTGGGTGTGAATTAACTGCATGTCCTGCATTGTCTTGGTATCATCTGGTGGAAGACAGCAGAATTCCCATATCTAATTACAAGCAGGATCTCAGCTCCATTAGAGGCATGTGAGTGGCAGGGCACCACCCGACGGTCAGACAAACACAGGCCATGGTGTTTTTCCCTCAGACTCCCGTCCTGTTGCTCTAAGACTTTTTCTCATTCCACCCAGCGAGACACACAGAGAGAGAGAGAGAGAGGAGGGGAAAAAAAACAATTCCATCTCTGGAAATTGGCAGGTGTTTGTTAGTGGGCAGCTGACAATATTTTCTCTCCCAGTAATGAAGGTTGTGGTCGGGGTCAGTGCACCGGGAGGGAGGGAGCAGCAGGCTGTTTGTCCCCCTCAAGGACCAGCGCCACACGTGTTTTGCTTGGTCTGTGATCTGTAATTGTGGCATTTCCTGAGAGGCACAGGAACAATCCACATTGTGCTTTGAGAGGACTCCGTCTGCCCGGCTAAAGAGGCCGGGCGAAAATCAAAGGACGCAAAACAAATGTCTCATTCCTTTTCATTCTGTCCTGTCAGTCTCCTCACATGCGCCGCACAGATCCTCCCTGGATGTCTCCTGATTTTGGCACAAAGTTGGCGTTTTTTTTTTTCTCTCTCTCTGTCTTCTTCTCCTCCCTATAATTAATAACATGGATGCAAACAGGAAGGTCTAATTGTGATGAATATTTAATGCGCGAGAGAAACATTAGCCTGTTCAATTTACATCGACACAAAGACAGCGCACGGCAGTCCAACGGCACAAACAGAACAGAGTGTCCTTCACCGGCTGGCTCGGCTCTGAGCGCCTCACAATGCAAGACGGGCTTCAGGCGAACACTCAGAAGAGGCACCTGCATTTCCACCCAAAGAGGATTTATGTAGCAGCGCGCTCTGATTAAACGGCTCCTGAGTGGTTGTCTGATCATTATCATATCAATTCCTGTCATGCTTGGCAAAACAAATTGTGTGTGTCTTAGTTTAAGCTGAATGATTATTAAATTCCCCGTCCGTCTCCCCGCAGCAGATGTGGACTCCGGAATACGACGGAGGATTGGAGACCGTGGCTGTCGACGACGACGGAAGGAAAACAAAAATGTCGTCATGATTGTAGAGTTGTCTCACGAAGACGGAAGTACAAACAAAGCGCTAATCCTTTGCTCAAGGGCAATTTAAATCCACAATGAACCGCTGTTGTATTTTTTATTTTCATTTTTTCATAAGGCCATTTTTTGGACTTCTGTTTGTCGAATAGAAAACAAATAGCAGTGCAAGTAAAAGTGCTAGTTGAAGCAAGTCTTGAAGCGGAGGAAGAAGAAGATGCACCTGAAGAAGAGCCACATGTCTTTAGACTTGTACAAGCTAATCTTTCAGCCATTTGAATTCCACCACCGGCAGTAGTTTTCGAAGAACAGGCAGTAAGTCGCGCAGACTAGCTAGCACGCACAGTGAGAGCGCCAAGCTGTTTTAGCTAATGCTAGCTTTGAAATGACGTTTTCAAATATGTTTAAATGGTGTAAAAATGGCAGATATCCTCATGACAATCACGGGACTAATGCATTATAAAGCTCAAGGGTTATGAAGAAATATTTTTTCTTTCATATTTTTTTTTCATAACTTGCAGTTTAAGTTGAAAAAAATGTTTTTCTGTATTCAGGACAATATACAGAAGAATACTGTACATCAATAATAATAATAGTAGTATATAGTAACAGTAGCAATAAGTAATAGACAAATCCACATTTGAAATATGTATTTTGTACTAAAAGAAAGTTACAGCATGTGACATATGGAACTACTGAAAAATATTGAAAATATGTACAAGAAAGGAAAAAAACATGACTCAACCACACAGATATATGCTAAACGTAGTGGCTCACATGTCTCTGACATGAGAGAGACCTAAAACCAGCTGTGTTGAATAAGGATTCGACTGTATTTGTCCCAACTACCAACAGTTTTTAAGAGAAATAAAGGCGTGAGCAAGAGCCCAGGGGCAGGAGGAGGCAGACAGCCGCGCTGCTTCATCGCCCTGCGGTGCAGAGCGGAGCCATATTTCTCCCGGCGTATTATCAGGATGACTCCTGCTGGCCACCCTGTCACTGCAGAGTGCTTGATATAAACAAGAGATTGCTGCGACAGCCGGTAATCAATATTAGGACGGTTTCAGTACCAAACATCATTTGTCTGGCCGAGCATTCCTTTGACCAAACCAAGCATTCATTCAAATCATAAATCTGAGCTGATTTAAATCCGAGGTGAGCGAGAGAGGCCGTTGTCTCGCTGCCTGCCCCTAATGATTTATTTTCTACATTTCAAGCAGCCAGAGATTTGTCCATACACGCTGACAGGTCACCTTCAGACGCCAGTGGCAGACTCTTCATCACCATGCAGACGAGCATCTCATCGCAGCGAGTAAATATTAAAGGAAAAGAATCCAATTGATTGTGGATGGGGCCGAGAGGCGTCACCTCCATATATTTCACTCAGAGCTAATGCTGCGGCCTGCGCACCCAGAGCCGCCTTTTCCCCCCCAGAATGATGATTCCAGCAGGAGTAAATGTGAGGCTGCCTGTGGGCTCAAGGTTACCATTTAAATTGTAGAAAGATAAAACCGTTCCTTATTAGCTCCATTGCCACAGCCTTGCTGTTGCTGCCCACATTTATCTTTATTTCTGTGACCTCGCCGTCGCTCTCCTTTTTGAACACACTCCATTCCCTGGGAGTGATGACCTCACTCTTTATGCATTTTTGCATTGTTAAATTGGCTCGGAAACGTATCCTGTTTTCATGTGCCGCACCACGGGTTCCACCGTGTCAAGTATAACTGTTGAAATGTATTCAGCACCAGAGTCGTTCAGCGCTGTAAGTGAATCCAAAAGCTCCATTTAGCAGCCAAAGCTACGGGGAATACATTCGGTTTATCATTTAGGACGAGCGCACCCCTCTGCACTAACATACATTAACATTCTCTTTAATACACTAAGTGGTTTTGTGGGATATTGAGGAAATCCTTTTGCATTTCAGCGCTAATAATTAACAGAAACGGCAAAAGCAACACTCGCGCAGCAATTCAATTAGACCTTGTTAGAAGCTGATAGCTTTGGGAAATTGTGTTCGCACTTCCACTTGGCTGTTGAGATTGTCTTTTTCCCCCCCGTCTTTTTGACAACTTCAAACACCACTTCACCCAGCAAGGTGACTTTTTGCTGCATTAAAACATTGCAAAATCAACTGCACGTGAAATGATCTTTGCTTCTTCACACCATCTGTGACTGAGAGCTTCAATTGACGGGGAGGACTGTTTGGATTGAAGAACTCCTGTTGGAAGCCAGGTTGAAGAGACAGGACTCCACGCCATGTGTGTCGTGGAATTGGGGCTGCAGTCATTTCATTCATCGCTATATACAGCTTTGATTCATGTTCAGACTTAAAGAACAAGCTCATAAAGTGATTCAGCTTAATCTCATCTGAGCTTGTGTTCATCGCATCATTTTAAGGAACAAAACACTCTGAAATTGTGTGATTTTAAAAACAACTTCAAGTCATTGTCTGCCTTGTACGCTCTCTAACAGGCTTTGCTATGGGTCTACTCCCTATCTATCCATCCATCCATCCGCCACAGCTGAAGTCGAAGCTAGAACACGGGGGCAGCAGACAAAGCTCAGAGGTCCAGACTTTGGTCTCACCAGAATTCTCCTCCCGCACTTCAAAAACAAGCCGTTCTCAGCCAAAAAACTGCCTCTCCGATGTGGCCCCAGGGCCTTGCCCCACTCTGAGTCATACGAAGCCAAAAGCCAGGCTTTTAGCTAGAGGGTGTCTAAACTGCAAAACATGAAAAACAGGACGCCTTCCAGCACTCAAAAGCGGACGCCCTGTTTCCTCAGCAGGACGCCCTAAATGTATTATTAGTGCCTGTACAATGCCCAACTCGTACAGTCATCGATCTGGTTTACGTTACATTGCATTTCTGCCCAGGAATTTCGCCGAATATCATCCACATTTGCAGATTTTCTAACCTTTCATAATCATATTATGGCCATCACGGTTGCCACATTTGTTTAGCGCTGTAATGTCGCAGTAATCCACATCTCGCGAGTGTCGCCACTCGCGGCATGGAAGCGCGCTGCTGTTGATGGGATGTCTGACGCCTATGACAGGAGGAAACCACGAATAAGTTCCAAACTTTAAACAATCGTTCACAAAACTAACTCACAGCCTTCTAATCGGGGGGATATTTGCCGTTGGCGTCAGTTACTGACTTTGTTGTTCGACTCAGATGCTTGTTTCTGTGTTGTTTATCGAGTTATTTGGGTACAAATCGATGTTTTTCAATAACCTAGCTAAAAGCCAAAAGCAGCACCAGTTACATCAGAGTTTGTTGCACACTTGCGTTTTCACGTCTCAAGCCAGAAATGTTCTTACTGAACCTGAAGTGAATGTGACACCTCTGGCAACGTAATAAATGCTGATATTAATCGTAGCTACAACAACAGACAGAGATCAACAATAACCACTGCAGTTCACGGGATGACGCAAGTGTAGAATGTGCAGTACTGCAGCCGCCCTGTGGGGGGATCAAATGTGTTTTGTTGCGACAAATTGGTCGACAGTTCTGCCTCCAACCATAAGAGGGAGATAACAATATTGATCATGAGGTATTTGTGTGGTTGACGCCGTCAACAGCAGCTGTAATTCAGAGAGCGGCTGCTCAGGTGCGTGAAGGGCATCCTCACCGACGCTGGAGCTGAGGTCTCCATTCTCCCCGTCGGCCACGTGGTGGTTGGCGTTGCTGTGGTAGCCGCTCATCGCCTCCAGCTTGATCTTCTTGACCTTCATGGCCTCTGCTATGGCTGCGTTGGCAGCTGCCGCCGCCGCTGCTGTCAGACCTGGAGAAGAGCGGGCGGGGCGGGGGAGAAAAAAGGAAAAAAAGAGTGTTTATAAATGTGTCAACATGTCTGCAGGGGACAAGCCGCCGCACCTGCAAACCCTTTTGGAAACCTGCTTCAGCAAATGTTTAAATAATGTTGGATTATTGTGCGGCAGTGGGAGCAAACAGCGGCCACAAAACTGTATTCATAAAGTCGCAGTTTAATAATGTAAAAATGTCATTACATTATTACTTTTTTTTGTGAATTTGTTGAAACAGCTGAAACAGAATTTTCAACTTTTTTTAGAATGTTGAAGATAAATTGCTGTTATATGATGATCGAATGAATGAATAAAACACATAAAATTACTTCAAGTTTTTTAAGTAAATGTGTCATGAGTTTGAACACAACACTATGAGAGTGAAAATATGTGCAAATAATTTTCTTTATATCCAATAATAATAACAACAACAACAATAATATAATATAAAACTACAACAACAATAATAATAACAATAATTACTTTAGTCAATAAATTTAGCTGTTTTTTTAAAACACAAATATATATTGAGTATGTATATGTATTGATGATCCCTTATGTTTATATATTATATATATTTATTTATTATATTTATTTGTTTTATAACATATTTATGGTTAAAAAGTTTATTGGAATATGAGTGAAATAAAAAATAAAGAAATAAAAAAATATAAAAGGAAATAAAATAAAACAAATCCTTCATTTTACAGTACATTAAAATATAAATATATCTGACAAAAAGTGAATTATAGTAGTGACTTTAACAAAATAAAAATAAGTCCAAAAAAATTTTTTTTAATTATTAAAAAAAAACAAAACTCTCACCTCCCACATACTGTCTTTAAAGGAACCCATTTGACAAAGCAAAAAAGTCAGATTTCTGGCCTCAGGAGGCGTGTGGAGCAGAACAAATGAGTATTGATATCATACTTAAGTCATGGTTTCTTGGCTGCTTTCTCAGAGTTTACACGGAGAAAGCGAGCGTCCTCGTCCACTTTGATCAGAATGGACTTGAGCTGATGGATAGAGAGAGTCTTAGACGATACATATGCTGAGCACACTGCAGAGATCATAAAGCATGGGACTGTCATTGTGGTAGTTCTGGAGTATTGAACGTGACTGAAATCTTTATTCATGAGGCGCCTCTCCAACAGCGGGGACAGATAAAGCTCTCCGGGGCTCTCGGGAGACTTCCGCCGCTCTCCTCAACAACATCAAAGATGCGCGCTGAAGAAGAAGCGATGTACCTATTAGTAAAATCACTCATATCCACAATACAGTATATCACCTGCCCTTTTTTTGCGGCTCGCGCTTGATACGGCGGTTTGACGCGGAACAAGCCCACGTCAGTGTTTATCATCACCGAGCTGTCACGTCGTAGTGATGGGCTCAGGAGTAGCTATTAGCCGTGCGTTGGAGGGGGGGGACGCGGGTACAAAGAGAGGTAGAAATGGAACATGTGGTTTTAATAGATGCAGGAGGAGACGAGGAGCGAGGACGAGCACCAGCCTGGCCACCCTTCTCCTCTCATCCCCCAGCTGATAGGCAGATGGTGGGAGTCACTCTGAGCCACTGACATGGAGGTGCATATAATTTAAAGCCTTGTTTGCATCTTAAAATACATCAGTACCATATTGACGTACTGTATACATCATGTCAGCGTAGGCCCTCTCGTTTGCAACGGACCCTGGCTGCTGTTCCATATGCATGGGCAGGAGGGAGGAGGAGGAGGAGGAGGGAAGCAACCTCCTAAGAAGGTGATACTTCTGCACATAATGAATGTGGCCTCTGCCCAGTCTGAAGGTCAGCCTTCATTTGCGTATAATGGGCAAGAGTCAACTGTTTTCCAAATGAGACGTATGCAGAACAGGCCGGCGAGTAAATATTGAAATCACCTCAGGGCTGTTTGTGTGATAAATACACAGCGCAAATCAGGTGTCGCTCAAAGGAAGAGCAGCGGAGATGCGCCCATGTTTGGGGTCTTAAAGGGCCGGCGGGTTATTGGACTCACTTTGAAAAGCAATCTCAAGTTGAGCGCGGTGTTTTAGGGACGGCAAAACTTGGCTTGTGTTCCCGATGAAACTGGTACTCGATAGTTCGGCCATTGAAATGAAGCGTGTTTCGCTAACGTCGCCCAGAGCTGCTGTTCTATTGACAACAATCGTGTCAAAGTAGTAAATATAGCGCAACAGGTCCCATGGTCCTTGCCACGTTCAGTCACTGTGGCAGTTTACGGCCGACACTCGCCTGTTTTAAAGACGTTTTGCTAACATTGATGGACATTCTCTACTCTCAACCTGAGAGAAACTGTCTTTAGCGTGCAGCTAGCAACTTAGCAGTTAGCTTTTGTGAACTTTAAGAATAAACAGAACAAGAATGGAGACAGATATATCTACTCACCTTTCCCAATAAATTGTTAGTGTATATATATATATATATATATATATATATATATATATATATATATATATATATATATATATATATATATATATAATGGGATTCAATTAAAAAAAATTGGAATTCCATATGTGTCACTTCCATGGCAGATAAAGAGAGACATGTTTCACTGAACTGTAGAGCGCCCTCCTTAAATGATTAACCACAATAGCAGTGTGAGCTCACAGTCACAGGTCACAGTTTCCAACATTCAACTGATTCCCTTGGCTTCTTTTCTCTTTTCCGCTGACGACAGATGATGTCTGATACATCTATTTTTTTGGTTTCCAGTCACAAAAAATGGCACAATATAAAGTCAAAAATGCTGTGTCAAACCTTTGGAAGTCTGGTGACGCCACACTGCTAGACAGGGACAAAGCCATTTTACTGTACGAAACTGCTAACAAGACTCATGTTGAACACATGAACAAACAAAGTTCGAAAACATGTTCATATTCAAGTGCAAGTGGACACGTGATACATGTTCTTCGATAAAGCATATGGTGTGAGGAAAATAGGTCGTGCAAACAGAACATTAAATGTAATCCAGGACATACAACAGATAAAAAGATCTGATGTTAAAAAATACTGTTTTATATTTAGTTCCATGCAGCCGTGACTTTGTAGCTTTCCCGGTGACTAACTTCTAAATGTTTTATCTGCATTTCTGCGTGTATATTACAACCCAGACAATGTTTTTTTTTCACTATGAATGAAAAAATATAGATATATCAGACGTTGGAGAGAAAATCGACCTACACCAGTGTTTGGGCGTTGATAGTGGAAAACGTACTGAACAGCTAGGGGTCGCGTTGGAAGCAAAATATATTCACGCAGCTGCGTCAGTGCAGCTAAGCAGGAAACAAAAGCTACTAGCTTAGCATTCGCTGCTGCCACTGGTGAGAGGACCTTTTTATGTCCCACTCCGTACGTCAGATTTCTCAGAACACACACCTTGATCCTGTTAATAAAGTACAGAAGCAAGTCGACGACGCCACGAGAAGTCAAACCGTCAACCAATCCTGCTCGGCGCTAATCTGCATTCATTACTATGCAAACAAAACAATCTCGCCGCAAATATTCTTCCAAAGTCACCTTTAGATTTGAGTCAAAAACAAGCAAGAAAGAGCTCCTCCACGGCGACACGGTGGAAGAAGAGAAAGGGAGCCATTTGGACTGACGGAGAATAGCACGGCTCTGTCACACGGGGAGCAGCAAACAGCAAATAACAGAGACAAGGTCTGATGGTAGCCCTTGGAGCAGCTGTCATATTAAATAATAATGAAGGATCTATTAATATGCAAAGAACGCAGCAGCCGACTGGCTTAACGCTGTCATGCCTCTGCATATTGTCAGGATCTTCATCATTAATTAACATGCGAGCTGCCCCATACCTGCGCCAATGTCAGAACATTCTCACAACAAACAGCCCAATGCCTGCGCCCCGCGCAACTGGCTGGTGTAATTGAATTAAAATCACATTAGGAATGAGTGGATGAATTCGTTTTAAGGCTTCCAAACAGGGATGGCAGAGGGCAACAACCTGTGTGAGCGCAACACGCAACGACGACACACGTCTTCAACCATCAATAACCACACAAAGGAATGGGAAAACAACACCAGCAAGTACAAAAAAACCCTGTTTTAGGTGACAGATTCACTTACCCTGCATTGATTTTGACTTATCTGAAATGTAATTTTTACCCCAAGCATCACTTCACATTAATTTGAGCGTCACATCAATTTTTTTGTTTTATTTTTTATATTTATCACCCATTGAAATGGGCCTGCAGGCTCCGACTGTGCCTCCTACTTAGTAGAGTGTCACACCATTCGATAAGAGAGGGATACGTTTTGTTTTTCTGCAATGCATTATGGGTCACAAAACACGTTTTTTCATTAATAACGCAACTAGGGAATATCATTAGTCCTAAAAGATGCATTGCTGCCTCATCCTGATCCTAACCCCAACCATAGATTCATGAAAAGGACTGGTTATAGCATTAGCATTTGGAACCAACCAGGAAGCGCGATTACAGCCTTCGTAGCAACCATTACTGTAGGCACAGGAGGAACCTACTGACCCATGTGACTGGCTGATGTGTACTCAGAAACCCACCCATTCAATGGCATGCTTACATCCATATGTATATATATATATATAATATAAAATATTTCAAATATTTGATTATTTTTTCAATATATAAGAATATAAGTGAGAGAAATAAAAATCTATTCCATAATTTTAAAATAAAAAATATTTTTTATGTATACAATACTATATATATAGTATTTTTGCACATATTTCTTATTTTGAAAAAATAATTATTCCAATAATATAATAAGAAAAAAATGAAAATGAAAAAAAAAAAGAAAAACAAATTAGTTGTTTTTTTTAAATATATTTTTATTAATTTTTTGTCTTTATATATATATATATATATATATATATATATATATATATATATATATATATATATATATATATATATATATATATATATTTTTTTTTTTTTTTTTTTTAATAGCTAAGTGAGTAGTTGGTCTTACTTTCTCCAGTTATGGCAGAATTAATTTTGATAACATGATTTATTTTATGGATTTATCCCCTCATTCAGCGCCAACTGCTATAGTTGTACATGATTTTAATACAATTATTATATGAATAAAGCAAGTTCTGGTGTTTGTCTGGCCACATCACTAGGTCTTGTCACTTGTTTATGAACTAAAGTTCATTCAAATTAAATAATAAAGTAATGGATTAACTCAAAAGGTTCTCACATAGTACCTAGTGGAACCTCACACTCGGTGAACATGACTTCATCCTCGCTTGAAGACCTAAACCTCCTCCAAAGGAATCGGACTAGGAACCAGAAAAATCTAGAGTTGCTGATCCTCACTGCAGCTCAGGAGCTCACTTGAGTAGACACTAGCTCAGGTGAACTAAAGTCACAGGTGCGTCGGACCAGGAACCTCAGATGACCCCTGACCCCCTTGAGTACACTGAATAACCCCCCGACAGAGTAGGGCAGAATCACACATGACCATTGGACTGAAGTTAGTATTCCAAAGACTCACAGATAAACAAGAGCTTTTGGTCAGGGGAGCTGCGCCATGAGAAACAACACTTTATTTATCAGGCGAAGGAGGGAAGCAGAGCGGAGACACTCCATGCCAATGAGCAGAGCGGCCTAATTTTATGCATGGGCTGGTGGCAGCACGGCGATGACAAACTGGGGTTGGTGAACAACACGACTCCTAGGTACACTGCGCCACTTGAACTGTGCTATTCACATCATGACAAATTTAGTATCAATTACAGAGTGCGCTAACCTCCTGACAAGCCGCGGACGAGAAGAGAGGCGGAGTGGAGGAACAAAGAAATGACAGTAAATTGCCCGCCGCATGCCGGATCTATTTTAAAGTGGCTTCAGAAGATCCAGCGACATAATATTATTCTAAAGCTCAAACTATTGTCCTCTGAAGAGGACGCATCGCTTTCCAAATGGGATCCAACATCACTCGTGCAGTGGAGGATCAATGAAAGATGAGCCGCAAAATGATTATTAAAGGTCCATAAGAAGAGCATTTTGGTTGAACATGGAGTGCCTTTTATTTATTATTTATTTAAAAATGGTGACATGATTCTCAATGAATTAGAAAACATTTTTTAAATTACTTCCGGTATCTTTTTTTTCTTCTATATTTGAACTTTTAATTTTTTTATATTTAAACATGTATTTAAATTAATTAATATTTTGCAGATTTTTTCATCTATTTCATATTTCATTCCTTCTGTGATGTTCACATTTTTCATGTTATATTTTTGTGCATATCATCTCATTACATTTGCACATTTTGTAACCTTTTCTGACATTATTTTTCATTTTAAATATTAAAGAAATATTTATTCTATTTATTTACTAATATATAGATATATATTTTTCAAATTATTATTACACAAAATCTTCTCGTAAATCTTTTCTGTTAAAAAAAATACAGGCGTTTCACCCTTTTATTAAAGAACGTATAAAAAAATATACACTGATTTTATTAGATACACATCAGTAAAAGTGAGGCACGAAACGTTACTGAACTCGCTGAAAGAATTTTTACATGCTGACTTGACTTTATCGTCAATCTTTATTGTGTAACACACAGCATCTGTGCGGGTGTGTTGCACTGGTAATGAGATTTGAAAACTAATTCACTCTGCATTTAAGATGAAATGTCCTGCTCTCCACAGTCATGCAGTAAAGCTGTGGTTGTTTTTATTAGTAAAGTACAGGAGGCAGCCGGCGGCAGCATGTAGGTGACATTCATTTCTCTAATGGTCGACGCTGTGTCTTATTCAAAAGGCTGAAGCCACATCCAGCACATAAATGAATTAGAGTGAAGCTGCTGCTTAAGTCGTGGCCAGAGTGTGAGTGGAAGCCCTCTCCCTTCTAAAGGAGATGTCATCTCAGTGTGGTGTCAGTCTGAGGCAAATAATCCGATTTGGGGGCCAAGCTGCCTGTAATGCATCAGCAACTGGAAGGGCTCCAGTGTGAGCCTCCCAGGGGGCGCACACGCGCCCGGACTCATGCGATTTCTCACACGTATGAAGGCATTTCCTTAAAGGGAAGCGTATTAAAGTGTCCTTTTGTGAAATGAAAGTGGTGTCAAGGGCACAGATTCATGTTAACAATATGTTTCACATGGGCTTCGCTGGTCTGGTTAGAGTGTCAAGACCACACATTTGACTATGCTGAATGCCATTACTGATATTTCATTCTTTCATGGCCGCAGCTATGCTTCACAGTGACAGGCAGAGACTCAGTCACGTGACTGGACCCCTCTTCTGGGCGCCTCTCTGCAACCGCTGTCGAGCTCAATATGCCAAACCCTCCGTCTATCCATCCATCTATCCATCCATCCACCCACCAAATCATCCATCCATCCATCTATCATCCACCCAACCACTTACCCATCCATCCATCCAACAACTTACCGATTTATCCATCCATACACTCACCCATCCATCCACCCATCTATCATCCACCCACCAAATCATCCACCCATCCATCCACCCATCTATCATCCACCCACCAAATCATCCACCCATCCATCCATCCATCCACCCAACCACTCACCCATCTATCCATCCATCCATCATCCATCGCCCAATCATCCATCCGTCCACTCGCCCACCCAATCATCCGTCTATCATCCACACAATCCATCCATTCACTCATCCATCCATCCATCCATCTATCCATCCACCCAACCACTTACCCATCTCTCTATCATTCATTCACTCACTCACTCATCCATCCATCCATCCATCTATCCATCCACTCAACCACTTATCCATCTCTCTATCATTTACTCACTCATCCATCCATCCATCTATCTATCATCCATCCATCCATCCACCCAACCACTTATCCATCTCTCTATCATTCACTCACTCACTCATCCATCCATCCATCTATCCATCCATCCATCCATCCATCTATCCATCCACCCAACCACTAATCCATCTCTCTATCATTCACTCACTCATCCATCCATCCATCCATCTGTCCCAGGGGTGGAGGCGGGTTGTGAGCCTGGGAACACTCTACAACAGCCTCTCCCAGAAAACTTGTGAGGCAGCTCCACCATCACCCACTAATTCAGCGGAATTAATTTGACATGACACGATCTTGTAACTACTTTGGCAAGTGAGCATCTTCTCGTCATTAATCAGTGAATTTGCACTTGACAGGGATCAATTTGTCGCCCACTTAGATGCTAGCTTGAGTGCGGTCACATGTATTTCACGACCAAACGGCCTGTCGTGCCCTTTGGGGGGGATGACCAAGTGGAAACCAATTTTCATAGTTAGGATTTCATGGTGACTTTTGGACCTGAGTTGTGGACATTGAGTGACAATGTTTTTTTGGGGGGGGAACACTGGAACATTGGAATCACATAACATGAATTAATGTCAGGACTTGAAGACAAGTTGGGAGGCGTCTCAGGTCTAAACGCTTTTGTATCAATCGCCACCACCACATCACTGTTTGGTATCCCACTGCAACTCACAAACCTCATGTCCTCCTTCACCACCTCCATCAATCTCCTCTTTGGCCTTCCTCTCCACCTTCTGCCTGGCAGTTCCAACCTCAACATCTTCATCTACCCATGTACTGGCTCTCTCTCTCCTCAGTACATGTCCAAACCATCTCCATCGAGCCTCTCTGCCTTGGTCTCCTAAACACCTGAGCACATGTGCTGTCCCTCTGATCCTATCATCATCCTGCTCACTCCCAGAGAGAAGCTCAGCATCTTCATCTCTGCTACCTCCAGCTCTGCCTCCTGTCTTTTCCTCAGTTTTGGACACTTTCCTTTTCATCCTTGCACTCTATCAAAACAAAAAGTGTTTTTGAGGCAAGGATGAAGTCTGTCAGGACCATTCCGCAGCATCATCCCACTTGCGCAGCATCAAGATTCCGCCGTCGACTTGAAGCGAAAGGGGGAACACAGATGGGGAAACGTATGAGGAGCGATAATTGGACGTCTTTTAAATTGTTATACAACAAGCCATCGCGACGGCGGAGCAGCTGCGTGGTTTCATCGGTTTGTAAAGCACAGTTAATAGTTAGTTAAATAGAATGCTCAAAGAGTACAGTATCATTACAGACGTATCAGGACCAAGAGCCCAGTATGCAAATGGCAGCACTTAGAGCCAGGAACATCAAAGCAGGCACAATGAAGGCAGCCACAAATAGAACAAAAGCCTCGGTTGCAATAAGACTTGGCCCCGGGGCGAGTTCGGGCACAAATAGTTGTTGTTGATTCTTGTGGCGATAAGCTTGCTTTAGCATCACCACTGCCTATGTACATACACCAGTGGAGTGGATTTAATCGCACTAATTAGAATGCACTCAAGGCAAAATACAACATCGACTGGAATAATCTGAGAGAAAAGATCTCCACTCCAATTTATTTTCCTCCCCTTTTTTCCCCTGTCCCGGGGGGATGGAGCAAGCGGAGGATCTGTTTTTGGTAAACGAGTGAACGGCTGGTGTCTGGTGGTTGGGTGCATGTGTCACTTCGGACTGGTTACCATTTCCAGGACGAGCAGCGGGGATTCCACCACAGACAAGGATGTGCGTGTGTGAGTGTGTGTGCGTGTGTGAGAGAGAGAGAGAGAGGGACGGAGAGGTGAAACAAAAGAAGAGGACAGAAAGTGAACAATACCTGTGGGAGGGATCATGCCAGGGGACATGAGGCCTGGGACGGAGTGGGGCATGATGTGCGGGTTCTCCGGTGATGTCACGCTCTGGGTTCTTTTCGGAGGTCGACCGGGTCTGGAGCTGGAAAATTGAAACCACATATGAGAGCGGGGCACGAACAAAGTCTGGAGTTACGGTTCAGGTCAAGAGCCATTGACCGGATTCTACTCTTGAATGTGTTTCATAAGGGTATTGACAACAATACAACATAACTGGTGGATTTACCATGATTTTATCTCTCAATCCAACTTTCTATACACACTATGTTCATGTGGCTAAAACTCTTATCCTGCCATCTGTCTATCAGCAACATAACAGAAGAAGTCAGTTAACAAATGATCATAACATCTTGAGCAAACATTGACAAGCAAGGAAAAGATGAACATTTTTGCAGTGTTCCAATTTACCACTTTGGTCAAAAGTGGGCAAAAGTGCGGCCCGGGGCCATATGTGGCCCTCTGCCTGTATTTATGTGGCCCTCATGAGGTCAGAGCAAATCAACTCTGTAAAACAAAGTTAGTAAAACAATGCCTTTATGTCCTATATTTAAATATTTTATCCATGGTGATGCCCACCAAGATATTTACCTCTAAAAATAACTTCTGATATTTAAGATCTAGACAGACAAACTTCTAGGTAAATGTGTGTAAAACAAAATATTGAATAAAATAAGCATATAATTTGGAATAATTAGACTATTATTTTCACTTTGTTTTACGAGACAATATGAGTTACAGTCACTTTTCCTCCTGTCCTTCTGGTTTTTGGCTCGACGGCCCCTCACAATAGTCACAGATGTGGCCCCCGAGATCTGCCCTGTCTTTCTCGCCCCATCTCTGTGAGCTATGTGAATTCTGCTGCTGCCTACCACCCCACTGGTTTCAGAAAAATATTATGCTAAAAAAATGAATCATCTTATGTGGATAAAATTAAAATAGGGCAATAATATTGTGTAAACAAAAACAAATTCACTACATGAGAGTAAATCGGACTTAGACTCTTATGTCTGGTTTTCAGAGAAGTTTAGGTAACGCAAAGGTGAAAAATAGACTCATAAAAATAGATACTTACAGGACTCTGATAAACCATATGTGCTTCTGTGTTAAACTATGGAACTGACACTATGAGTGGGTAAAAAATTAATTCTTAAATAAAATATGAATAAGTGTAATAGTAATCATTTTGGAATTGACTAAAATAAACATTAAAAAGCGACTTTACTCGAACCCTGAAACCACATTGAATTGAAAATACTCATGTATGGAAGCTGTACTGTATAGTGAGATTTAAGACACACTTCTGAAACATCACATTTATGTAAAGCGTTTTTCTTCAACTCAGAACAACCACTTGAAGAGATGAAGCTGTTTTTATCTTTGAACTGAAACCATGAAAAATGTCACCTTCAACTTGGAATCACAGCAATATAATGTGCCTATTTTCTGGAGTGTTTGTGCGTCACTATGTGTTGGCTGCAGAATAAAGGCTTCTCCTCTAATATTTGTTTACAGACCGGTGTGTCGGGGGGTGGGGGGGGCACCCCAGACTTAACTCCAACGGAGAGCGCCAACACGTACTGTAAATACATTCATTTTCAAGGACAGTTGCTTTCTGCAGCTCAACATAATAGACTTCCATGACTAATTAGATTACACGCCGAATTCATTTCCTTTATTGAAGATCAAGCGCTTTTCGATGCATAATTCATAACCCGTAACTCGTTACCTGTTCGCCCGGATTAATATATCCCCGCACTCTTTGAACGGCCTGGTTTGCATATGCTAGGACCCCGGCCGCCGCGGCCCCTCGGCCTGGAAACGACACGCTAACTTGTTATAATTATTGCAGTCAGGCCACTATTGATTTATGGGACTTTTAAAAACCAAATATGTGTAGTTGTGGTAATGAATGATATTTTAAGGTTCTTCAGGAAATTAAAAGGCAATGGCTGCCTGAGGAAATGTTCCGCTCGCCTGATTTAATGCGCGTCTTCGCTGGTGTGACAGAGTGATTCAGACCTGTTGGACCATTCTGAAGGGGGACTTTTATTACCGCAAACGGGGGCCACAGATCCAGCCGTGATAAATGGCCGCGCCACCTCAGCGTGCAGGACAAGACGGCCCTCAAAGTGGATAGTGCTCACATCTTACTCCTTCTCTTATTAATACAGTTGCAATCAATATCTACTTCGCAGCTTATAGCAACAGAGAAAAGGCTGCAGGGCGAGAAAAGGCGCGGGGCGTATCATAGGAGCCAAAGATTCCATGGAGCTGCTGGCTTTCTGAACAAGGAGCGGGTGTCTCACCTGAAGATGGATTACGGTGACAGAGCTGACATATTGGCTTCATACATTATTTCACGTACAATAGTCCATTTCAAGCTTTACCAGGATACTACTCATATGAACGCTGTTTAATCCATCTTTAAAGCACCTTCCGCGGCGTGTCAGAGGAAGCCAGAGAAGCCTCCGAGTGGACGGCCCCGGAAATCAAGCCTGAGATGTATTAGCTCCAGGCCCCTGGAGATTTGACTTCAATTAGATATTTTCTAACATTAATAAGACCTGATGTAGGATGAAAAATCTTCGCCGTAATAAATCGAGATTTTACAGAGTAGCGCTGGAGTCGAGAAGCCAGGTGGAGTGGAAAGTCTGGCAGTTGGGATCATGTTTGAAAATGGTGTTCGGGTTGTGGAGTCACTTCATGATGTATATAATAGCCTTAAAAACGTGAGCAGTCGCGGCAGAGGTGTCAATTCTGACAAAGTTCAGCATGACTTTGTGGTAGTACGGTAGTTACAGCACATCCTGTTGCGATGTCCAGCATATGTCTGGTGGCAATCGAACTATTATTCAACATTTTTATTTGTTTCTACTTTGAGCCAGTTTGTAAAATAAAACTAAATTACAAAGCTGTTTATTGTGGGTTTTTTTGTTACGGGTAGTTACTTTATACGTGTTTAGAAACAGAATTATTGATTCAAATGACAGAATAATTCCATAAATTACATTTTAAAAAAGAACATTTCAATTTTCCCCTGCAGCCAAGGTATGGTAGCCGCCCAACCTCCCCATAGCCATCGACGCCCCTGGGTCGTAGCATACATGTTGTTGTCTTGGATGTCTGACTTGCTGCCTGCAGGTCACGAGATGATATTCAACCGTCCACTATTTGATAACAAATGTTTAGTGCCATCTGTTGGCTCAGACTTGGGGCAGCTTACGGTTCATTACCAAATGTTAGTCCAACACATTTCTGACTAGTCAAATATCGATGCTTATTTATTGGAGTTTTGCATCTATTTCAGCTTCCAGTTGAATCCCTTTCCTCCTCCTGTGTCCTTGATGCAGTAGGAAGCGTGTCACGTGACAGTGGCTGGGGTAAGGGTTAAGCCATGGGGAGGCGCTCTTTGAGGTTTGGCTCTTGAAGTTCAAATTCAAGTCACTTGGTAACTATACAACAAGTGTGCACCACGAGTGAATGGCATGGCCACATGAGGCAGAATACAACAAAGAGTAACACAGAGAGCTTACGACTGTCACCCCGCTCGTGCTACCCACATACCCCGACACTGACGCAGCTTCGCATCAAAACTGGACGGTCACTTGACTGTCGTCCATGTTTGACGCCTTTGGAGTGAGGATGAGTTCTGTTAATCCTCAAGTTAGTCACGTTGTCTTGGGCAACAGAATTCCCTCCATATGCCTGGAGCACTGCGAGCGGGCCTTTTTGGAAGCCCTTCTTTCGCGGAGGGAACACTTCAGGCCAAGCCATTTGAAAACCACCTCACCTTACAGTGATATTACCACATCATAAAGCAGTTATTTGTACATAACCATCCTCAATTTCATCTCATGAAGCACTAACTCTGCATCCATAAACTCACCTGGGTAAAAAAAAAAATGTGAATGAGCTCATCTCAAATGCATCCGAACACAGTTTTAAACAAAAAACAAATCAGGAATTACCTAGTTATTATGGCCTGTTATTATTTTCACACCCACGCGTTATTGAGTTTCATCATCCAGGGCGGTGTTTTGCTCAAGTGCCTTTACCACAGGCAGCATCCGCAGGGTCTGAGGCTCAGACACCACATACTGTTAGTGGCTGCATTTATTCAGCTGTGTCTTGCGAGGTTTATTTACCTCAGCCCTGCTAATAGAGTGCACTCGCTCTATCTGTCTGAATGTGCTGACGCTCTCTTCAGTGACTCCAGAGGGTTTGCCACTAAAAGCCGACTGTCACCAAACTGTGAGAGAAATGGCGAGAGAAAGGGCATGGGATTGAAGGGGGGGAAAAAAAGAGAAAGAGGAGAAAAGCAAGAAGTGCCATTTCAACCTTAGGAATGTCTGGAAATGTAATTCCTGTTTCTATAGAGGCACATCTTTGATCTCGTGAGGGGGAAAGATCGCAGACAGTTTTGCTGTCATCACTTTCACTTGTGCTCTGCCTGAATTATTTATGAAAGACCTCGATAGAGGGTATGTGATGGGTAAAAGGCTTTTACCAACAATAGAGGAGGGAAAAAAGGACCATCAAATGGACAAAAAGTCACATCAACCTTATATTATGTGAACTGCACCTAGAGCTAAGAAACCGCCACTCGTCCACTCGGAACGTAAAAAAAAAAATCCCCCTGAAATTAACATCACAGTCTCTTGTCTTTGAAAAGTCGTGCGGCCGGTAAGAACGGCGGGCTATTTGTTTGGCTGGAAAGAAAATGTTCACTTCCTTCATCGGGGTTTCAAAGGCTCATTATTCACAGTTTTATGTGAGGTTCCATCTAAACAATATGCAATTTATTCCCATACAGCTCCGCAATGGCCAGAACCTTTCAAGCTAATATGCTGGGTCCAGAGAGGAAGAGAACCTGGCCTCAAACAAAAGAGCGAGGCTATTTATCAAGCAGCAGATGCTGATTCCCTAAATAGCTTGGCACAGAAACTGAACCAAACTAGGCCATTATTGAGGAAAGAAAATGAAAGCATAGCTGAATTAATGATGGCCATTTTACAACTCTCACTTTGTTGTTTGGAGTTTTAAAAGCAACGCCAAAATAATAGGAAACAGAACAAATTCTTACTTTAAAAATAAATAAATTGCCACAAAATACAGATAGAAAATAAACCATAAAAATGTATTTTTCTGTGATATATCCAGTGAATAGCAACCTGTCCAGGGTAGCCCTGATCTCCATTATGCTAATCTGGCTCTGACCATAGTGGATGGAATGCATGAACTGAGTCGTGTATGTTCCAGCATCCTTGAGGTGGAAAGACCGTCTGATCAGTATTTCTCAAACAAATAGAATGTCAGATGGCCACTGGCTGGAAGCTGAAACATTTATATCTATCCTAACATATGTCAACCCAATGCAAAGTAGCTTTCCGTAGGGGGAGCCAGTGAGTCTGCAGGTTTTCTTGTCTCTGCTTTTATTTTGAATGTGTGTTAAAACAAGCACTGCGGGGACGAGATTTAAACTAATTTGGACAATATTATTCCAGCGCGGGAGGTCAGTCATGAAAGCAGAAATTGTGTCCCTGGCTTTATTTATATTTAAGCTGGAGTTATTCAAAGCTTTGCTATCTCTGGTTTCAATTATGAAAGCCAAATAGATCCCACCAGCGTTTGAGTTGAGGGTACAAATGCGTTACACGTCTATTCTTTCCCTCCCTGTCAAATCTTCTTTTTTTGTTTTGTTTTGCAGCCCCGTTGAAAGGAAAATAGCGCTGAACTTTCCCTGAACCAGACTTTCTTTAATGGCCCGGCCCGCGTGTTGACCCAGCAGAGTCGGCTGGAACCTGATACTACAACCCAACACACTACGCTGCACGGGCAATCAGATTACATGGGGCCCAACAATACACTCTGCACGAGTCCAGTTTCAGTGCTACAATGCAATAAAAGCACAGTAATTAAATTCACGTTCTCACCCCGTTTACAGGAAGCCGACGCAAAGTGAAAGGCATAATAAGAGGTGGAATATCGCGTGAGATATCAGGGTGCTTTTTGATGGCGAAAAATTCGGACATCTCAGTATCAGGCGCTTTCGCAGTCAGCGGAAGATCTTGTTACGCAGAGCGCCGTGAATGCAGCGATCGTGATCTGTTATAAATCAATTGAAACCACAAATGCAATGTGCAGCCCAAGTGAGCGCACTCCCCCACTGGATTCTGTTACTCCACCAAAAGAATCCAAACCTGATGATGTCAACAGTGAGTCCGCTTCGCAGGGAGAGATCATCTTATTATTTCCTGCTGGCTCTGATTGAGCCATTAACCTTTTATCTCACGCTTTTGTTTGACGTTTCTAAAAGGCAAGGATGAAGATATTTATTCCATTTCCGCCAGGTCGAGCCAAAACAAGCGGGTGAATCATTCCATCTGGGGCTTGGGTAAACAAAAGGCCTCTCCAGCTCTCTGCCAATCAGGTCTTATAAAATATTAACCCAATGTCATTGGCCTTTTAAAATCTCTCACCCACAATTCCCTAATTGTTCCTTTTCTTTATCTCTCCGCCGCAGAGAGTAAATAAATTAACAAAATAGCTTTTATCACCCTGAGTAACCTTTTAACTGGAGGATTATCTGGGGTTTATTTTTCATTTCTCGCACTGCGATAGCGGAGCATGCCCCATTGATTGGTTTGCCGGGGTGGTGACCAGCCACGAAAACAAGGTCTTATTGATAAAACAAAAGCAGCTCCTTTCTTTTTTTTTTTTACCTGTTAAGCCAGGCAGACATTCCGCTGACTATAAGGGGCCCAGCACATGTTCTCCTAAATGGAGCTACTAAAAATCTTACGATAAATGGTCTGAATAAAGTCAGGAAGTGATTCAACTCCAGGTTTACTTTGTTATGTTTAGTGCACATGTATGTAGCAGGGAGTAACACATTGGGCTCAAAAATACAAGAAAAAAAAAGTGTCCACAAAAAGTTATTTTTGTAGTCATACGATTTCTTTGACAGAAGACTGACAGATGAAAAACCTTCTCTGTTGATAAAAGAGTATGACAACTGTGTTTATTAGTGATGGGCTGATGAGGCTTCATGAAACAGTGTCATTATTTTCAGAGCTCAGTAGGTGGTGCTCTCACCTTATAAATGTGAGGTTTTATTGGAATAGCTTTTCAAGAAACAATCATTTTGGGGCAGAGAGTGCCATCTAGTGGGCTCTGAAAATGAGGGCACTGTTTCATGAAGCCTCACCAGCCCATCACTAGTGATAGTTAGAGATGATAGACAGAGATGTAAATTCATAATATAAAGCCAGTTAGCTATGATTATTGCACAATAAATGTTCAGCAACAAACTTGTAAATGAAATTGTCAAGTATATAAAAAATGGTATTGGAAAATATACATTAATTGAATTTTATTGTATTTATTTATTTCACTTTTTTAACTTTGTTTTCTATGATAGGAAGAAAACAAACCAACTGAATAGAGGAAATTGGGTGGACACTGACAACTGTCACGAGGTTGTCATGTACAAATGAAATAAACGGTATCTTAAACTATTAATATGCGGTTTACTACGGTCTACAGACAAACAGACCAAAGGCTTAACTGTCTCAGGAACCCTGGTTCTGGTTCTCCTTTGCTAAAAATCCAATACGGCTTCTTCAATCATTATTATTTTTTAATAAACTACAATAACTAATGCTAAATAAAGAATCATTATTTCATCAGAGTCGAGATATATTCCAGAAGAAAGTAGTTGAAATGTCTGTCAGAGTTTGAAAGGATTGAGTTGCTGTCAGTCGTCCAAAAAAGGGGGCAACGCCATGATTTATATTTACTGCTGACCTTGGCAGTCCATTGGTTGTGGTGATGATAATCTTACCGACTCGGCATGATACATGGATGCATGAACAAGATGGATGAGCGGATGTATGCCCATCTATCCCGCGGCTCATGTTGCATCTGTACTTGCATTGAACTTATTCTCGCATTATTTCAATCAGCTGCCCCTCACACCTGTCAAAAAACGCCACGCACAGGTAGCTGCAGCGCGCTTATCTGATCCAGATAACTGGATTACAGCGAGTTGGTGAGTGTGAGGAGCCCGGGGAGCGGGGTGGCGGGGGGGAGGAAAACACTTGTTTTTTTTAAGGAACAGCTGCATCCGCTCGCAAACTGTGAAGCTTTGTTACAGAACAATATATCACAGATCAAATGGTGTGAAATCAAAGCAGAGGGGAAAGTTAGCATCAGTCCCACTCAAAGAGAAAGCCTTTTAAAGTCTCGTCTGATCCCCGCGTGGACTAATGTGCCGGCTTCACACAGTCCTTGGGAGGTTCGCTGCCTTCCAGTTGTCTTTGGTCTGAGCTCAAGGCTGATTTGAGGCATCCTGGTGGGAGATCATCCCAACCAATGATTTTGCTAACAGAGTCGGGCGGCCTTTGGTTTTCCAGTCAAGACGCCGCATCCGTGTAGACGGGAGGTGGAGGAGTCACGCGGCTGCCCGGTTCTGATCGTGATTTATCAACTTCTACTACAGTAATCTGATTAAATAGTTTCAGTTATTCCAGTGGTTGACTACAAATCTGTGGCATAAAACAATTTCAATAAACATCAGTCAGTGTGTGTGAATAGGAAGAGGAAGCAGACGGATGGTTTCTCTACTTTAGATGTGCAGCAGAGAACCCAGAGAAGCCCTTTCAGTGTTGTGTTGAGGTGTCCACCAGACAGACTGAAATCTTCTCCAGCAACATCCAAATTATTGTTCTATTTTAGACGCAACAAACTAAAATTGTGTCAACATGCAACACTGAAGGCTGCCTTCGGCGTCATTATAGGACGCTAAAGTCCACTTTCCCAACGTCAGTATATTACACCGTGGGAGTGAGGATGGCTTGTAAATGTCTACTAATCCAGTCTACTATGTCTACTATGTAAACTATTCCAGAGTTTTTATTAAGTGTGACAATATCCCCACATTTTTCTACGGTCTGTACTGTCATAAAGAAAGCAAAATCGTTGATGTAACTGGTTTTACAGTCTCAATATAGATAAATGTAGTACTTATTCTAACTATGTGCTAATGGGGGGGTGGGTTGCCCGGGTAAAGGACACCCCCAAAAGTCCATCTCAGGAGACACAATCAACTGTAGGGACAGTCAGTCTATTCACAAATTGGTGTCGTCAATAAACCCTTGTATGCTAGTGGGAGGAAACCAGAGTGTCAAGAGGGACCCCGAGCAAGGAGGGAAGAACAACAGGAAGCTCTAAATTAGCTCACGGCATTCGCGAAAACCGAATTACCGCCTTTGTTTCGCAATAGTCCAACTATGGAAAAGAAATTCTCAGTCAGATGTTGACCTGCTAATCCTGTCCATAGCTCGGTAAGTTAGTATGGTTACGCTTGACAAATCGGACCAGCAATTTGATACACCGTCACCCTGAAGTAAAGTCCGGTGTGGGCACCAAATGTGTCTGCTGACCAAATGTGTCCTACCTGCCGTGGGATGATGACGTCATATCTGGCATTTATTTCCTCGCATCGTGATTGGCTGACATGTACGGGGTATTGTTTTTGCCCCGCCATTCACATCACATCTTGCAGCTAACGCGGAAGTGATTTGGCAGGGCTGAAAACTCCTTCATCGATGCATACTTCCCCCTGACAAATGAATGAAAACGTATCCGGATGTGTATAAGCGCCTAGTGCGGATTCTATTGTGATTTCTTGTGTGATATAAAGAAAAACAAAGCTCCGTACACGTCAGCCAATCATGACGTGTTGTTTCGCAGACTGCAGAGAAGAATGGACATAGACTTCGCAAACAATCCGATGACATCGGATTTTGTGAAAATAAATGCTACACATGTGGAAGAAAGCGCCATTATTTCAATTTCTTCTGGCTCATTAAAACATTAAAAAAATATGGCGGATGTGACGTCATCATCCCGCGCCAGGAGGTCAACTTCCTTTGAAGCTAAATGTGCGTACAGTGCCACCTACCAGTGAGGAGGAGACACTACGCTAAGAATCCTGTACAGTAGTATAAAGAGACCAGCGATTATTCATATAGTTTTTTGCTCAGTGAGACGTCTCAGCGACGTTATGAAATATTCTCAAATTATGGTCACGTTATTATACTGCATCAAAAACTCACAACTATAGTGCCTGTGTGTGTGTCAGCTGTAAAACATCATCTGAAAAACAAACCATCACTTGCTAATGGTACACATGCTCCATTAATGTTTAAAGGAAGACTCCATAATTGTCGTCGCACAACTGCGGCGTCCAAGAGAGTTTGTTATCAAGCGCCTGTGATAATGAGTAAGCAGACTTCCTGCATCATGTGAAGTGAGGAGGAAAGCCTAATTGGTGGACTCCAGCGTGCCTAATGGATGGTGCTCTTAATTAAAAAAAGACACTGTAGCAAATGCTGAAGATCAGATCGCGCTTTAAGTCGAGGCACTGCATCACGTGTGTGAGAAGGGACGCCTGAATGAGATGGGCAGATAGCATTGGGCTGCTGTATTTATGAATCGCCAGCGCAAAACAGCGCCGCTCTTATCTTCAAACCGCGAGGAAATTTCATCTGAGCGCTCCCACTGATCTCTCCCCCCTTTTTTTTTTCCATGAACTGCGTTGCATATGAAACAAGTCTTCAAAACAAGGCTTTAAAAACTTACCCAGTCAGGGTGCCTTTGAGGATATTTAATTAAAATCTAATCCCGCATTCATTAAGGCTCACATAAATTAAGCTGTCATTCATAAGATTTATGGATTCTCATTTGCATATTGCATACAATTCATCAATTACTCAAGTATGAAAGGAGCGCATTTCCCTTGGAGCTGCCTGCGAGCCTGCCAACATTTGAAATGAGAGAAAGAGCAGGACTGTCAGCCGTTCGCCGCAAACTTTTCCCCCCACAATGTCTGTGCGCTGATTGATTTCATTTTCTCGCCATCCCGTACAAGATTGTACACAGTCCAGCTACACTTTTCAACTTTTTCAATTATTCCCCCTGTCCTCTCTAGGAACTCCAAAAGCCGGGCGAGCTAAACGTGGACCGGGGGGAGGGCACTCAACTCTTCATGTATATAACATGTCTGTTAGCCAGTCATAAATTCGACAGCGCGGCTTCAGTGGAAAGGAAATGTCGTCGTTTGATGGTAATTTCCATCCAGCCGATATTCTGCCGCGCATTCGCCGTCACATTTGGAGAACCGCACGTGTCGGGTGGGTGGGTGGGAGGGTTCAGGGCGAGCTAATAAAAGAGAGGCTACATTTAAATTAGCATGTATTTCAATGCCTTTAACGTTGATGTGGCTGTTCGGGGCGCTGTCTGGTATCTTCACTCCGGAGGAGACGGGCTTGCCGTGGCAACACCGATATATGAGGCAGGGGCATTTGAGTGTCTCTGGATCTTGTTCTTGAATGAGTGGATGCCATCTTAGTCACATGGTAATGGATCATTGACTAATAATGGGGCTAGTTCAGACAACACTCTACGTAAAATGATAGTAGCTATCGAGTGAGTTTGCCTTTGATCTCATTTTTTTCCCAAATAGTTTGTACGTCTTTTCCTCTGCCAAGGATGTAATAAAAGTACATTTAAATCCACAGATTAGTGTCTGTCCACAGAAAATCGCAGCATGAGCTCCCTTTGTTTTGGTAAATGTGCGTGTTATGCGAGTGAGTTTCCCATTGAACTCACTGCGATCAATGATATTTAAAATGCTAGAACGAAGGTGTAAAGCAATGAAGATAAAATAAACGTAGGGCAATAATTTAGGTAAAGAAATATATATGCAATGTAGGTGGGAACAAGTTCTTGTCTGGATTAATATTTTGTAATTTGTTAACCTAATTTTTGAAATTCTTTTCCATTTTTTTAGATGGTTAATTCAGCAGACATGTATTCAGCTAGTCTTTGGCCCTATCTTTACATACATTGCTCTTTAAAGTGACTGTGTTTGTCCTAAAATGGTTGGCTTGTTTTCTTGGGATGCTTTCCAGAAAGCTCCATGCATGGTGGCCAGCTTTACTCTGGCGGGGGAACATACCTCGATCAGCTCGTCTGCGCTGCTCGATGTTGAAGGCGAAAGACGAGCCCATACATGATTTTGTGCGCCGACATTTGTAAACCAAAAACACTGGGAAAGTAAGTAGCTGAAGCGAACGGTGACGAAGGAGACACAAAAGAAGAAGCAGCGGGTGCTTCCTGGTCCAAAACTCCCCTTCTGGATGTGAGGCGATGGGAAGCACAGTGTGTCGTAAGTGCTTAAATCTAGCAGAGCGTGAACGCATCCAAGATAAAAGGTCACGCAAAAACAAACAGACCACTCACGAGGACGAATGGAATTAATTGACTCATTAATATGCATGGCTAATAAAGCTCAAAATCCTAAAACAAAAATCATTGTGGACCATTCCCGTTTAATGGCTCTTATTTTCAGCTTGAAAAGCGCCAGTCTACGGGGTGTATCAATCTTGGGAGGGGTGGAGTTCCTCCGAGCAAACGGGCTTGGGGGTAACCTCAGTGATGTTCGCTCATGTCCTCCCCAGCAGACAAAGGCAGAGTTGTTCTGGCGGAGGGATTAATGGAGAATTAATCCGGGTTTCTGGCAGTGGAACAGACCAGCAGTTAGAAGTGAAAGTCATCCTGAAGGGTAGTTAATTGGTTCCCCATAGCCAAAGCTTTGGAGAGCAGAAATCAAGCTGCATTTTCATTAATCCTCCCCATTGTTCCCCGAGATTGTTGTGCAGAGTGACTTCAGATGGAGTCAATAGTTAAGCATTTTAATTTGCTTTTAATTCTGCCACTGGGATGACGGTTAACCCTCAAGTACAGTCGCCTCAGATCAGACCTGGGCTTCGTGTGGTTCTTAACAGCAGAGGTTCCACTACACTTGGGGCTATAACTGAACTCATATTCAGTATATTCAGAAAAAAAAAAAGTCCTGTTTGACTGGTGAGAAAAAATCTTCAATGATTTTAAATTCCTGTTCTGCAGCCCATTTCCTCATTCTGTTAAACAAAAATAAATACATAAAAAGAAATCATTGATGAATAAAAATGTTTTCATTAATGCATTTTACAAATTATTCTCTTATGACTGCATATGTATTGGACTATTCCAATTTTATAATCCTCATTTTTGTTTCCATTTTGTACACATTGTTTGGGTTGATTCTTATGCACAAATAAATGAGCTGTTATTATTATTATTATATTGTTATTATTATTATTATTATTTCCACATATGCAGTAGTCTCAAAGATTTTTTATGAACCCTTCTGTTACTTTTTATTTTTTATTTAAATATTATATTTACAAACATACATCATTACTATATAATAAACTAATATTAACTATCAACTGAAAACCCTCTGTTGTTAATATTAAATTCATGTGTATGTAATAAACATTTGTAAAACCAGACTTAACATGACTGTATTTATAACGCTGGTCTTGTATTTTACTTCAAGTCACCTCACAACATTCAGTCTCTCGTGCGGCCCGTCGGGAGAATGACGTGCACTCTCCTGCTAAAGCGGAAAAATCCAGGTCTACATGTTCACAGCAGCTAAGAGGGTGATGTAATCATGACATGAGGAGACACGGTGACTAACAGCATGGATGTAGGAGGAGAGAGACACTGAGACAGTAACTCGCGCTCACAAACAAGTCCGAACTAAACAGGAAGACCAGAGTGATTAACATGAATTGCACTGGGGACAGAAGTCGCCCGCGACACACCAAACAAAACGTATCTCCTGTTTACTCAACACTTTTAATGGAAAGTAAATACGCGAGAAATGATCTTGGGATGAGCAGAAGCATCCCGAACATGTACGTAGGAGGCTAGAGTTCAGGCCTGCTTCTCACCGTCTGCTCCCAGAGACAAGCAGGGCTGTTTATGCAGGCGCAGTCTCAGCTGCTCCAGTTCACTCCGACACAAGTTCTGATCAATTTGGCCAGCTGCGCTTTAAACGCTGTTTACAACAATAACATTTGTGGCGAACAGCGGCGAGACGAGCGCACACACACACAGACTTCTGAGGCAGCCTCCAGCCTGCACGCTCCCAGACGAGCATTTGTACTGAGTTAAAGACAAATCAAAGCGCGGCTCCTCTGGAAGACACGGAAGAATCGGATTCTGTCTGCGCGAGTCTCTCTGATCCTTCCGGAAGACGCTCTGACTGCGAGCGAGGAGTGGAAATAACAGGAACTCAAACAAGAATCCCACCCTGGAGTCTGCCGAGATGGAGGGAGCGCGGAGCAGCTGTGGGTTTTCACAGCGGACCGTTGCCTTGGATTGGAGGACAATAAAGTTCAATAGGCAAAGCCAAAGGTTAAATAATGGTCGAGCGAAGCTTCAACTGAGGGATGCCAGACATTCCTCATACGTAACTCTTGTTTCATGCTGTCAAAATAGAGCCACTCTACACTGTTGACAATCAGGTGCCGAAAAATAAATCTTTTTTTTACATTGGAATGCTGCAGAACATTCAGTTTTCAGCAAGCCAAAGCTAATGTAAGCTAATGTGAACACCAACTCACCTTCGTTCTACTTTGTTAAATCCAAAGCTGCGGTGAGGATAGCTCCAGAATTCATTTTCAAACTACAAATATCTCAAAGCAGTCTGCTGTAGTCACTCCAACACCCCTGAAGCCCCTTCACAGGGGGAAACCCTGGTTTAAAATATGGTTTTAAACTACTACTTAAGTCAGAAACTGTGCTCTTCAGCGGGAGATGATCTTAGGAGGAGTTTCCTGTCATCTTGTTTGAGATGTGGGGAAGGACGGATGAAGACATTTGCACTTCTTCATCCTGATGAAGGAAGAGCCAAAAGGCAACGCTTGTATTGGTCGATCGATTCCCTCAGATCGCAGCGACAAAAGAGCAAAGTAAGTTTACTGGGCAGGTGTCTGTCTCCCTTAGAAAAAGGGTGAGTCATCTGGCAGAGACTCTGTGTAGAATGAAGTTGTTGACGTTGAAGTCTCAGAGTTTCTTGGACACATCTATGGTGAGGTGTTCTGGGACGGTCATGTGTTAAGCTCCCTGTATGGTGACAATGACGGTGGAAGAGAAGGTTGTGGGTTCACATCCCAGTTAGGCAACACATGCAAAAGGTTTCCAGGGAGAGAGGTAATTTCTTAGGGCAACTACTGGTCACTACAAGTTACCTCAACGATTAGTCACTACTTTAGTACAACACAACACCTTGTAGTGTTGAAAAGAGAATCATAAAAATATGAAAAATGTTGTAAACACTTGCGTAATATTGAATGAAACTTGTGGTCTTAATGGGTCCATAGTTTGGACATTATGGGTCGCACTGGTTGTGTAGCCTCAGCCATTTCTCCTCTGACTAGGGAAGATGCCATCACGAAGATGGACTAAGCCCTAAAAACAATGAGCCCCTAACAAGAACGCCAAGTTTGCAATCCTCCTGAAAACAGCTCCAAATGTTGGTGAAACCTTCCTGCGATTATGTGTCCCGGGAATCAATGCTGCTGTCATGTTTCACTGCAGCATTCCTAGAAACGGGATGGTGGCGTATCACTCAAGCCCAAATTGACAGTCGCACCCTCCCATCCTGCCGCACCAGATCCAGAAGAGCTAGTGTGAAATGGGAGCCGGGCAGGAGCCCGACTCAGCAGACAGAAGCGAAACTGCGAGGCTCTTCTGGTTTGATGATATAATTCTTAACGTACAACCTGACCAAACATAAATCTCAACTGAATCCCGTACCCTCGCGCTCCTTCTCTCTCTCCCCCCCGCTCATGATGAATTGTTTGCTACATCGCGGAGACTAAAACCCTTCAACCTCTTCAAACCCGGGTTTCTAATAACGCGTAGGTGCTGGCGAGAGGTGACAGCATGATGAATATCACAACAGACAGCTCCAATATGGGACAATTTTACCAGATCGATATCTCACTGCAATATCAGAGAAAAGGAGGCGATATTAGTCTACACAGTGTATTACAGATGGGGTACATTTCTTCTCTCTGCACTCCCAGTGAACCTGGGCTATATTTCATCCATGTCCGCGATGCTTTACACACTCAGAAACGCTCTGGAAAGGAATCATAGCGTGGTAGCCACGCCAGATGCATCTGCTTAAATTTATCCATATGTGTGACGGCGGTGTAACCTCGGAGACGCGCATGGGGACACACTTGCAAATAAACTGTGAATCACATTAGGGGATGTAGCAAACAATTACAGCAGTGAGAACAAATGTTTTGCCACATTCAATTATAGAGTTCCACAGCTTCGTCAGGCGGAAGTCTTTCACACCTTTTGGAACGGCAGACTTGAATTCCATCCGTTCTCTCCCGCTCGCACATGCTCAGGTTCAACCTCGAGCCATCCCTCCCAGAAGATTCAATGGAAGGAGGAGGCGAGTCACTTTCAATGAGGCGCTCCGCTGCGTTAGTCTGTCTGTTTGCAATATGGCTCAGGATTTCAATAAAAGTCTGATATCGGTACACGGAAATGCCGACTCAAAGTCAGAGGGGTTCTGGAATACAATTTGGATTCGCAAATCACTGGATGCATTTGTCACTTCCTGTCGAGAGATACTTGCCATGTGCCATCAAAAAAATGTTTGTCTTACTCTGTGTGTGTTGCATGAGCGAGTTCTGGAATGCTACTGCCACCTGCTGAGCTCTAATGCAACCAATTATTTCAAATGGTGTCCATTTACATAGATGGATGTATGTAGGACAATAATATTGGGGATAGAAAGAAGTGGTGAAACGACAGTTTATTTACACATTTTGACTGCTTGTTTACATTAGTATCCCTCTTCTGTTTCTCAACCACGTTTAAGGGCAACACAGTCACATGGGCTGGAGTCTGTGCCAGCTACTTGGGGCAAGGGAGACTCTTCAAGACGCTTAAAATCTATGTACTCCATCTAGTACTGTCCAGGTAGTTCAAGTGTCTTTTCTAATCCTGGACACTAGGGTGGTGGTGGGGGGCTGGAGTTCATCCGACTTCCAATGAACAGAGAACAAGGGACACCCTGAAAAGGTCAAAGCCAGTCCAGTGGAACAGCCAGATAGCCAGATATCCACTAATAGAGAGGTAAATGTAAACAATCTAGAGTCATCTGTTTGGTTTGAACATTGGGAGGAAACACAGAGTACCCAAAAGAAACCTTTAGAAGCACTCAATTGTGTCTCAGACCTTTTTGACGTTGATCCGGATCCAGATCTGGATACAGATAGTGACTTTTATCCTGCTCTGTGTTCTTTTCCACAGAGCTTACAAATATGGGCCAAACGTAGCAGTACCGCAGGAAACCATGGGGGGCAGTGTTGCTGTTACTACCCCTAATAAGACGCGAAGGAGACATAACAGTGGAGGAAGTCCTCCAGTCGTGATATATTTAACAGCGTGACCGACCACTGCCTCCTTCCTCTTTTGTGCGAGAAGGTACATTACCTCTTCCACAGTCGACATGTTTGTTCTGGAGTATGTCATAAACTTTTGACTCTCACTTTTGGCTGCTCCCCCTGGTGGATATATTGGTGAGCAGTAATACTAATGCAACAAAGGCATGGAAACAGAGATCAGTGACGTAACATTGTTTGAAACGGACAGTTTCGTACGTATAGGGAGCATGAACGGGCCTTAAAGCTGAAGCACAAATCCATTGTGCCCCCATTTAAGTCCATGGAGGAGCCAGGACACGCTCAAAAGTGAATCATTCAACACATACTTTGGGGTGACTGGACCCACCAACCGCTGGAGTTGAATCAGAGCGATGTCTTTTTCAAGTAATGCAGTACAATGGCGTCTGATAACTAAAGGCAACAGACGCAGACATCGCTCACATCAGACAGAGACAGATGCTTACAGGGAGAAGCCTAAAAGAGAGCACGCTGAACTTGCTCAAGCTAATATCGGTCCTCCCTGGGGGTTCGCGCGGAGGGCCCCTCTGCTGTCAGCTGCAATAGGACCGGCTTTTTTGTGAGCGCTCGGGGTTCGTTAAGAGCTATTAATGGAAAATAGTTTCCCTCGTGCAGGGGGCTTGTCAGTGTTTCATTCGAACCTGATGAACATATACGTGTGAAACGCAGTGTGTCGCCGCGCAAGGAGTTTGAGTTGTAGTCTGAAACGTCCCGAGAGAGCGATGATGCATTATCTTGAAAAATGTAAGGATTGTGTGATGGTGGAGACAAAGAAAAAAAATGAGAAAAATAAATATATTGGCCAATAATAAAGTTTAAAACCTGTCAAACTTTAATAAATGTTAAGTATTCCCTTGTGTGTTTTATTTATACGCTGCTTACACAGCTGGTGAAAGTGGTTTTACTTGTGATATGTGAAAGCCATGTCCTGGTGCTAAGCAAAGTAGGATTGTGTTTCAACTCTCACCAAGAGTCTGACCAACTTCCTGCTACAGAGAGCTTCGACTGAAGAGGGGAAGGAAGTGACATCACAACCGGACACCAATAGAAACAGTTTCAGATGTCATTGCTTCTGAGTTAACTCCAGGCATCATCACCATCAAAGTTGTGACCACCATTGAATGTTCTTCAAAGAACTGTTAGTCAATTCAAACCTGAGGACCAGAGCTACACCTATCTTAAAGAGGTTGAGAGAAGAAGAGCTGGGCTCGACCAGGCTGTCAAAGGTTGACTCATGAACCCTGCTGTCAGAAGACTAAGTGGGGTAAGTGGAGGTCCAATGACCCCATTCCATTGCAAAGGTCTGCCAAAGATGAGAAGGTTAAGACCATAAAAAATCGGGAGTTGATATCAACAGCAGTGAAAATCTAGATGTCCGGACCTTAACCAACGAAATTATGAGAATATTAGGGGGGGTTAACGTTGCGATACTGTACATGCCTTTCACTTCACGTTAACTTGTTTTGTCCTTGTAGACTTGGAAAGTTCTTCAAAGTCTCGAGGATCACCACGGAAACACAGTAAGATCGCATTAAACGGCGTGGCAGTCAACCAGCGGTTGGAATTTTACGGCCTAATATTGCCAGTGTTGTGGCTCTCCTTCAGAGAGTTGGGACGCCGGGAAAGAAATTGTCTTTGTAAGTCAATTAAGTTGATGAAACAAGTCCAAATTTGCGATCCAAGCGAAGCACTTCAGTCGAGGCCTGTTCACCCTAGTAGACCGGCTCAAAAGTACAAGAAAAAGAAATACATCATATTCAATTAGAGTTCTCTTTTCCTCTACAATTGAACAAACCAGCCCACAGCTGGGACTCCGGGTCGAGTTCACAAAGTCCTTTTGATCCTTTAGCGGCACTAAGAGAGTTTGGAGTCCCACGGAGTAGCGGACCAAGCTGATCTTATTATGATAATTGGGATACATCAACTTCAGATAGCACTAATGGACTGAGATTCCAGTGATCAAGAGCACATATTCAACTGTAGAGGGAAGTTCACTTTTTTAGAAGGAGACATTATGCAACGCGCTGCTTGTTTTCCCAGTGGGCAGCTTCTGAGACCGTCGGCACAAGCCAGAGCTTTTAGCCGGTGGAGGCGACGCTGCGCTTGTTTGAAGAGACGTACAACTCCAGGGAAGCCAAATCTATTTCCTGTGAGTGAGTCGTTCGCAGCTGCGGCCATTAATCAGTTCATCTTTTCTTTTTTTTCTTTTCTGCTCTTCAACGGGGAAATATCAGAGGTTGAATAATTAAAAGCATGTCAGGTGAAAGTCCAACCGGCTCGCTCTCGCTGTATGTTCCCACGTCCCCTGCTTTGTTCTTCTTATTAACCTCCTCTCGGCCAGCCATGCCTTTAAATGAAATCTTTCGCCCCTTACATGTGAAATTAAAACTGCCCTCCCTTGAGCGCGTTTAATTATTCTTCTTCAGGAGAAACTTCCACGTTGGTCAGGGCGGCGCGCTCTCTTCCCCAGCTCCCTCCCACTCGCTGCCCAGGTCTGTCATGCTTCACTCCTCCCTCCAACCCGCAGCTTCTTGCTTTCCTCCTGCCTTTTTTCTGTCTTTTCTGCAGGTCTGTTTAATTCTCACCTTGCTCTGCCCTTGTCATCGAGCCGTTGAAGCACAAAGCCAGGAGCACGGGAGTGTTTACTCATTTCCCCACTACATTACCCCTCCTATTAATCACTGCGTGGAAACTTCTGGACACTGGAACATCTCTGCCGTCGCTGCCCCACCTGCCCCCTTTGTGCTAACAGGGCCAACTTTAAATAACTGGCACTCTGGGATTCAGCCCGTGTTCGGAGGGACTCTGGTGCGACTCGGGACTTCTGTGGCTCGGACTGAACAGTTGACAATGAATGGATGAGTCGGCTAATTCACTATGCAGCACGAAGATCAAACTTGGGCTTTTAAATAAATAAATGATGGATTCACAATTCTGTTTTTGTTTCTTTTTCTAAAATGCTACCATCCATGATAAAGCTATGACTGTTTCACTGTGGGAACAGCAAAACTGCCGGTCGTCTGAATTGCTTGTTCGGAGTCATAAAATAGTGATTGAAAAATATTAAAAAGTCACAAGAGGAACAGAATGTGAATAATGATGAGAAAATACTGTAAAATAATTATTAAATATTTAACTTGTAAACTAGTGACTGAAATCATGATAGAAATATTTGCATACAGTTGTGACATTTTTATCCTTATATCTGGTCAAAACTAAAGAATAATATGAATAGTAAATGCTAGGAGAAATGACATCAATATGATGGCATATTAAATAAGGTCTTATGGCAAATTGAATTGATGCGCACTCAAACTCATAGTACAGTAGCTCCACCATATTTGCAAGGGTTCCCTTCTAGG
Source organism: Synchiropus splendidus (assembly GCF_027744825.2). Classification (NCBI taxonomy): domain Eukaryota; kingdom Metazoa; phylum Chordata; class Actinopteri; order Syngnathiformes; family Callionymidae; genus Synchiropus; species Synchiropus splendidus. Next base: position 5,224,104 of record NC_071343.1, on the reverse strand, counting down.
CGTGAAAAATGGAACCATGTGATGCAGGACGTTGTTGGAACAAATTTCACATGTCTCTCTTAAGTGAACCTTGTATGAGTCAAACATCCCTCTGAGGGGCTCGCTCACCTGTGCTCCTCGTGTCTGGCTGCGGTGCAGTGGCAGGATTGTGAAAAATGAAGGGGATAACTAGTTATTATGCCAGTAAAAAGCCATCCATGTCTGAGTACACAGAATCAATCTGCTCTACTTCAGGGGCTTAAGTGACAGTGTCTCTGCAACTCCTGCTACTTCCTCAACTATATTTCAAATACATTGTTTATCATTTCGTAAGTGAGGAAATGCTAAAAATAAAAACAAAAATTGAATACCCTCATTTATATTAAAGAAAAGAAGCGTACGAGAGGTGAACCACAACCTTCATCTTCATCTGGAGTCTTTAGATCAGGGGTCCCCAACATGTTGACTACAAGTACCAGGCACCAAAAAAAGGTGTTCAAAATTCATATTTTCATACAATAACCATGTTATTTTGCTCGATTTCTGGTTTACTTTCTTGCTACACCGCTGGTAATTATTGTGACATTGGAGTAGGTCGCAGTTGCACAGAGGTTGGTGACCCCTGCTTCAGGTCATCTCCACCGTATGTGTTTTAAATTCCATTATTTAAGACCCAGTGGGTCCACAAGCCCCCGCCCCACACAACAAGTGCTGTACTGTTAGCTAGCTACAGCGCGCTGTGCTTTACATGTAATGAAGGCGAGCTTACCTCCAACTTAAACTTACACTGGAGCTTATCCATGAGGATCATCCACCGTGGGACCGATTCAAAAAGCCCAAAACAAAAAGCCCAAAACCATCCAAGATAAATACTTCTCAAATGAGCGGTGTAAAAACACAAAGGGATTTCATTCCTTTTGTGTGTCAACACTGCTCAAAATCTGCTGGAAAGGGTACGAAATTCAATTAACACGCCGACAGCTTTCCTCTCCGTCTCTCCTGCCCTAATTCCCACATTCCTGCTGGAATGACTGCATTATGCCAAGCACTTAGAGCGCGGCAGAAACGCGCAGGTCTGGGAAAGGCTGTAATGAGAGCTCCTTAAACATGGGAAGGAGACGTTGGAGAAGATGGATGGCCGTGGGCTAGCGGCGGACTGGCAGTGGGCAGAGGGAACTTGTTTGTCAAACACGTGCTACTGGGCTCCGTCTACTGCTTCTAATGAGGCCGCGGACATAAGCGGCGTGATCATTAATGATTGAACCCCTCCATTTCCTTCTCCTTCACGGCCTCTCTTTTCTGCCGCCGCCCCCCTGTTGTTTGGCAATTACCGTTCTCGCCAGAAGCGGCCATGTGTTTTGGCGGCACGCACGCACGCACGTATATATATATATATATATATATATATATATATATATATATATAAATTCACCCCAAATATTTGAAATTCAAATAAATGCGCCATGTCAATAGTTTTGGGAGAGTTTGCCCCGCGCGAACAATGGCCCCTTATGAGTGCTAAAGGAGTGAGCGAGACCGATGGTGTGAGGATCGGAGCAGTGGGGGTTGGAGGGATGATCCAACACAATGTGGCCCTTCTCCTAAAGCAACTTGTTATCAGGCACTACGCAGAGCCCCCCATTCAATCTGCATTTAAATACATTTCAGTCCACTCACTCATTTGCATTCATTTCTCCCATTATATTTGAAAATGGCCAAACGTCTGGCCCGCACAATGTGGGAGCCCATCACCGGCGAGGGGAAGCCCACACCTGATGCCAATTGAGCCGGCTCGCATCTATTCACGCTCTCATCTGACAACTCCGGCTCGGCCCTGTCCAGGAGACTTTTCAATTGGATCTGCTTGTGCTGACAAAATTGTTTTGCTCATTGAGCCCCTCTATTTCTCCCCCTTTCTCTGTGCTGCTCTCATCGTCTCCGAGTCGGCGTGTCTGCTTGGGAGCCATGGGAAAAGGAGAAGCAAATGATTCTCAGTGGCTTCTGATTTCCACTATTTGTTCAGCATTAGGCCCACTTATCTCTGAAAGAAAAAGCAACATGTGGAGAGAAAGTGACAGGCAGAAACTCAGCCGGGCTAACAGGCCCATTGTGTCGCTGAAGATCTGCATTCAAACACGAGGGGCCCTTAAACTCTCCCTCTCACTCACTCGCAGTAAAACATACAGTCAAACGCCGCTTCTAATCTGCGCTGCAGCGGGGAGTAAATATTTCATTCCCTGTCTCAAATAAACACAATTTCAAAGCCCATCAAGTGTCATCTATCCGATGAAAGGCCCAATGACGTTCACATTCAATGACATTATAAACAGCCAAGTGGCTGGAGTGGACTTTTGTGCGTGCTGGAAGCCCACAATGACGGCAATCATTAGGTCGCGGGATCTTGAATTGAAAAGCCCAGAGAACGTCCCACAGTCCGGCGCTTCGGAGTTAGCGCAGGAACACAATGGCTTTTTTTCTTTTTTCCGCTACACGCTAACTAAGTAGGGTTTTGTGGGATTAGCAGATGAAATAATGCAAGGAGCAGGTTGGGCAGGAGGGAGGGGCGGGGTAGGGGAGCGGGTGGGGGGTTGACAGAGAGATTCCAGACTCCACTGCTCATTAATCACTGCAGCGTCTTTGACCTTTCATTGGCCAAGGGCGCAAAGAAAGGAGGAGGACGGTGGCCGCTAAAAGCTGCCCAGGAAAGAGGCAGCGCGGGTGAGCAAAAAGAAAGATGACCAAGAGACGGCGTGGTGAGGAGATGCGCTGGCGGACGCGCGGAGACGACGCCACAACACGGCCTTAATGAAGAGTGAAATTAATCAGCTTCACGGACTGTTAGATGAATCAGACATTTCCCGGCCCCCAGGTGGAATCAGCTGCTCGGCTCGGGCGCGATAAAGACCGATAGGCCCCTTGCCCATTTACACCTGTTATTAAAAGAAATACAAAGACATCTGCGCGGCTCTTCTGCTTTTTCACACCGGCGCGGGCTTTGAGAAGTGGGTGTCGGAAAAGGCACCAGGGTGCGACACGAGCGGCGTACGTGCTGTCTGCATCTGGACGTTTGGGGCTTAAGCAGGTGAATGGATGATGGGGGTGTTGAGGCTTTAATGGTGGTGAGAATGACTTCACACATCAGAGGGACCTAGTTAGAGGGGAGTGAGTGTGAAAATATGTAAAGACCTTTACATCTCCTACATACTTCGGAGAGGTGCCAGATATGGGGCGAGCCATTGACCAGCCAACCGCTGTGCCATAGCTGGCTGCGGTTAAACCGGAAGGCATGACTTACCTAAAGGCTGTGGGTCCAAATCTGGCTCGACAAACCCTTTATGTGGCCGGCAAGGGCTAAAAATAGGCACTCATTTAAAGTGTGCCAAAACCTCAGACACTGTCGCATTCAACTTCCACTCAATAAAGTTGTTTGACATATTCAAGGGGACAAGGTATCGACCAAATATGTGCAGCAAATGCTTCAGATCTGAGCACTATATGCAGTAGAAATCGATATTTTGAGAAGTCTTTGAATCAATGAAGAAGCCAGTCAATGTTCACTTTTTCCTCAAGTTACCGGCCTTAACGTTAGCTTCATGTTTGGATGAGGGAAAACAGATTTAACTTGACTTTATGCAGAGAAACCTCCATTTGACCGAGTATAAAAACACTATATCATTTCTGTGGATTTGAAAAAGGCAGCTGCACTTGATATGGAAGCACACGTCTATTTGTGTTGTTTAAAAGTTGAATATTTTGCTCATTTTAGTGGCTTGAGAAATGACACTCGAGCCAGGTGGTGCAATATAGCAAGTTTTACTTGAAATAAATTACACTGTAAATGTGGTCCTAGCAGAGGATTGTTTCCCACTGCACCTTAGTTTGGATCAATGTGCATCATTGGGTCAAAGTCAAAATAGAATGCTTTTCACGGTGGTCAGGAAGGAAGTAGTTGGGCAGGACAATTCAAATGTTTGTGACATCACGACTTGTAACGTAAGAAACCGGACAAAATGTAAACAACTTTGAATTTGTTTACACTGTGTCAACCTATAACTTAGAATATTTTACACGAAATATGAGGCACCCAAAATCCCGATTGTCCAATACAGAACATTTCAATTCTCTGATCTGACATATACAAACCTACCACTAGGGGGGAAATAGAGGTTGTTTTGCATGCAAGTGAGGGACCTGGAGAAGTGCGTGGAAACACGAATGACAGCAACTCACTCATTTACGATACTTGATTGATTTGTACGAGCCAGTTCTACTTCACTGCACTGCATGTCGTTTTATTTTGATACACACTCGTATAATAAGATAATGAAGTGCCAATATTTCCCCGAGAGCTCTTTAAAAGAGCATAAATAATTAAAATACAAAGGCGACAGACAGGAGAACTAATGAAAATATGCCAGAAACAATACGTGGGGAGTGAATGATAGCGGGATAGTTGAGCATCAAAGATGGAGTGCGGTTATTAATATACATTTCATCTTATTTTTGAGTCTAATTGACATTCAAGGTGAATCTAATCAGACCAATTGTACCTCAGAAGCGCCTGCTCCAATTTAATTGGCTATTTTTATTGCCTGAACGAGGTTTCCAATGAATCCAGCGGGGATCTGACAACAACGGTGGCGTGGCGACGTCTGGGGGATAGTTAGAAATATGAGGGAAAATATGTGCATTATTAATGCGATTATTTTCTTCTGTCTGCAGGCTAATCAAGAGGTTTGAATCATTTATAAACCCAAAAGAAAATATGAATTTGTCAAACAGGAGGAGCTAATGATGATCAACAGCGGTTTACTGTGGCGATTAGAGCACGCGACATATTTGCGTCTGACTCGGGAAGGTCGGGTCGGGATGACGCCTTCCGGCTGGATTAAGGCGAGTGGGAATAAGGCGGTTTTAAGTGTCGGAGATTGAAAGGGAAGAGATTACATTGTGCGCTACACGTGTGTGAACATTAGAACAAGACCCACAGATCAAATTCCGCACAGCAGCAGCAGCAGCCATTGATGATATCGATCAAACCCGACTTCACCTGAGCTGTCAGACGGTACTTTGAAAAAGTGATCCTTCTCCTCCAGGAGATTTGTGAGAATTTGTCCTAATATCTGTGCGAATGTGCTTCATTTATTTCCCTGAATGTCAGAGATGAGATATTGGAGGCGGAGGTTTCATAATTACGTTGTCACAGATCCACTCAGCACTTGCGATATCGTGGACACAAAAGGCGTTTCAACGGCGAGGCTTGTCATTCTTATGCATGCGCTACATGAAAACAACTTCCTTGGACTTTACCAAGAAAAAAGAAACTGCAAATCAGCAGATATATCCAACAACGCACTAGGATCACTAAACACTGACAATAGAATCACAGCTGGTTTCCCTTCAAAGAAATAGATTTCATGTGATCGTGGCTTTGGTTTAATGCTGTTTGCTAGGCCACTAACCTAATACTCCAAGCTGTAAAAACTTCAAAACATGCCATATCCATTGGAAGTGTTTCCAGTTTCAGTAAATAGAGTTTGCTAGATGCAATAGCTGATAGTGAAATTCAAAGCTCAGAGGCAGCGTCTCATTGATGTGGCCCACTTTGGCTAAAATTGCATGTGATCAGCTTGAACAGGATTGTAGTTTTCAAGTGAATATTTTCATATTCTACTATCATTCTACTTTCTATTGAGATCACATTGATTGGATTTGACCCCCTACTGTTGACAGGGTACACGTCACTCACCAACAATGGAAGAACGCAGAGCTATCTCTTGTGTGTATTAGCGCTTCCATATTTATTATGAACTCACATTTGCTTACATTTTCTCTTAAACATAGACCTGTGCTGGGTTCACCAAGTGCGGACCAATCACAGGCCTGAAAAGAGAAGGCGAACGACCAAACTTCAGTGGTTGATAAAGATGCTAACCAATACCTAGCACTGCTTTCCATCGCATACACCTTCTACGTAGCGTGGTGATGCACAGCCCTTCCAATAGAGTCAGAGGGTTGCTCTCCTACATGACATTCAAAACCACTCATTCTCATTCCCAAGGCGTCAAATAGCGACTCACGTGGAACTACTTTTGCACCTAATGTTGATGCTGAAATCAGCCTTCCAAAATGTTGACATAAAGGTGTTTCGATGACGTAAAGTTGTGGGTGCTGTTCAAGGCGGGGATGGGGATGGCGCTCTTCACTAACTGCCACTTGACCTCATACCCCTCTATATGGCCCTCCTCCTTACTGATGGTGACACCGTTTGTTTGCTTTACATACCAAGTGACACGTTGGAGTAAACTGAGCGAAAGCAGAGTCACTCCATTGCTAACCCTAACACCGACCACTATCTTTCTTTTACGTGACCAGCCACCTCGTGCTGTCATGTCAGGACATGCTGCGGGAGGCGGGACAGGTGTTTCAAGTGAAAGCCTAATGTGTCACCATGCAATGATGAAGGCCGCCTGTCAATATAGGACGCCTTGGGAGTGAGAAGGTGAGTGGTTGGGGCGAGGAAGCCCAGGCTTGTGAGCTCTCATAGCTAATTCTTCTTAGATGCTACTTGTTAAATAGCATCTTATGTGGCCATGCGCTTCACTGATGATGCCAACCTGTGTGCACCGTAGCTGGCTGGTTTTGATTCAAGTGAAATATGAAGGCTTGACACCCCCCCAAATTCTCAGCACCATCAAAACCGGGGGCATCCTGCCACGTTGGTCGGAAACCATTCTTGATTTAAAGATGGAGTGCACAACACGAGCGGCTCTTATTAAACGTCTGCGTGTTAAATGACTTCGACCAGGTGCCGATAAGGGCTGCAGCATTCAGAGCCTGGGAAAGCAAGCTAATTGCCATTAGGAAAAGGCTGGCATTGCTCCGCACCTTGGCGAAGGACATGGCAGCGCGGTTCCAGCAAAACAAAGATTAATGAACAGCGTTGAATCGCTGTAATGCCATGTCAACTCCGCCATACATTTCACCACAGAGGTCACCGGCGGTTCTGTGTGAATGCCAGGCGAGAAGAATCTCTCAAGTCGTCGCGGCAAGCTGAGAAGTGGAGATAAATGTTTTATTTGTTGGACGATATTACACAGCTGACGCGATTACACGCGCCTCTTCACCGACTCCAAATCCACATTCAGAGGTGTAAAGGAAGGGTGTTGGGAAATGGAAAAGTTCACAGCTTCATCACACTGACGGCGGAAAAATATATTAAACGTGTCAGTATAATCCGGCGTGTCAGTGAAACCTGACGATCTAAACAGGCGCAAACCGCCCCTTTTAAATAATTGATATTTTCTGATTAAATGTGGCAGTTTGAAGATAATGAATTCTTTATAGTGCGCCTAGAGCAACTCGCCAGCTTTGCCCCCCATGACAGTTTTATGGAGACTCCTTTTCTGCCCCAAAATTTGGAAAGTTTAACCTATGTAGATCAATGTGCTTCCTTAAAAGAGTTTAATAAATTAAAGTGCAGAGGGCTTTTTTTTCCTCAGCGAGCAGAAAAAGCTGATGAGACAGGTTTAGTTTAATCTCAGGCAATAGAAGTCATTAACCATTCTCCCAGGAATTAAAATATAGCTTGCCCTTTTCTTCTCTCACTTATCATTAGCATCACTTTAATCTCCCCGCGTTTCACACTGCTATTTTAATCATTACTTACTGCCTTTTGACAACTGGAGAACATGGCTTCCACCCGCTCAGGCAATATCCTGATTTTAGCTGACAAAATGTAGGACATCAGTTAAAAATATCTAAATTTCCTCTTTTCCTTTTTTATTCTTGCGACTTCCACATGTCAAGGCACCAGAGCCTCCGTCTATTTATGTCAGAGAAAGCACAAAAGACGAGAGCGGATGGAGTGGACGACATTGAACATGTCATTTGAGCGAGCTGCAAGGTTGACAAAATGAGGAATACACTTTGTATCTTCACTTTAATGGATGGCGAGCTTCACAGGATGCTCTATGTAGGTCGAGCAGGGTGCCGGGGGTACATCTGTACGCCCTTGAATCAATGCACATTTACAACATAAACGTCATATCTCCGCAGCGGAATATAAATAAAGTATTATGGCCGGTGTCTGCATGACAATGACAGATGCAGGGCAAGTAATTTCTTCAACTTTTCTTTCTTTATTGTTACTGGTAACAGTCAAACTGAACAATAGCAGTGGATATGGAGCGTGATTAATTTGGGAATTATTTAAAATGGGGGGTAACAATGGCCCGCAGCATATATTTTTCTGATACTTTGGAGACTTCAGGGTGAATTTTTGTGCATAAAAACAAGGTTAAAAGACTAATACAGGATAAATATCCACTTTATTCGTACCATTTATGTACATTTATTAACATGACTGTGAAGAAAATTTAGTTTTTTCCTTATCTTAGAAGACCACATCTGATACCAATGGAGCATATTAACAATGCAAAAATAGCTATTCAAATTGTCCTGACTCCGCCCCCAAACCTCATTGGCCCACACGTGCCAGGAATCAACTGCAATCCTAAACGGCCCACTGATGTTCCCTTTCCGTACGAAAACGCTTCTTTAAAATATGGATGAAATAAACCCACAGCACGGACTGAAGGCTCTGCTCGTACCCGTATCCGGAGCCAAGTGTTTGACCCCACTATCTCATCCACGACTCACGATACGTTGAGGAAGACAGTTCCCTGCATCCCAGAATAACTGTGACACGTAATAAAGTGTAAATTGGAGCCTCCATCCATCTATCCACTGGATTACTAATGCTTCCATGAGGTCTGGTCGCAGGCGCAGCAGTCAAGGGAAGAGCCCCACACTTCCCTCTCACCTCTCTTCACTGAGAACAGTAATGTTAATCGGCTGGTGCATTGAGAGGTTAACCTTTTGGCTCAGCTCTTTCTTCACCACCAATAGAGCTCACACTGCGCTCCATCTATCGCTCACTAGCGAACAAGACCTCTAGACACTTGAACTCCCCAACTCAGGATCTCACATGAAGGCCGATGTGAAAACTGACTACAGACATAAACTTGAGGGGGATCCTTCAGCTCATGTCAGAGAGAAAACACAAAGAAGCCGTCACATTTAAGCAGATATATTTACATCATTACATTTCATTTGTCTGATTGAACATGAATCCATCTAAGCCAGCAGTTGTTCTCTCTTAAAATACATGAAATTGAACTAATCTGCTTCTCCCTCTGCGACCGTTCCTAAAACGGTGGCGAGATTAAAAGCATTACCAAAGAAGTGAAACCTCCAGTCCTTTAGATTAGTGTTCAATTACTTAATCCTTTAATAGATTTGTCCAAAACAACAAAGTCGTCTTAAACGCCCAATATTACCGCTGTCGGAAAGCAACAAGCCGATTAAAGCCAAGCGTTTGCAGGTTTTAACTCTTTCGCTTTCTCACACATGTGAACGGTTTACGGAGGGAAAGCGATATAATGAAGGTTTAATGGAACACAGGGACGGGCCATTGTTCTAATGAGCCACACGAGTGAAAGATTAAGACCGGTGGCACAAGCCAGATTCCCGGCAGTTGACGTGAATTAAGTTAGTCCATTTCCTGTCTTTGTGAAGGCACAACATGGGACCCTCCTTTCTTAGCAAAATAAGAATCAACACCCAGCGACACAATAAATCCCCCGTCTTCAACATCTTGCATTCGTTTCTCATCTCAGTCCAAGTTTAAAGTTAACGTGTGTAACTAAAGGCGCACAGCTGTTAAAACATTCTTTTGTTGTCTCATTGTCTTAGAAGAAGAAATCCCCAAATGAGGGGAAGCAGAATCCAATAAGTCGCACTCAATCACTCTAAGAGGGAGGCTTTGGTGTCACGTCGGAGTAAATGCAACACAGAAGATTTACTACTATTTACAGCAGCTGGAGCAGTACAATAAGGCCGGTATCCTGCCGCAGGAAAAACTAGTGAGGCTCTCTTAAATATGCCACGGCCTGAGGGCGCAGTGAAATACGCCCGGGACTAGGAGTGAGGCTCTTTGACAAATTCAGCAGCTAGTTATGAAATATTTGGTGATATATTCCGCCGTCCTCACAACTCCATGCGTGAGCAATAGAGATGGGAAGGTTTGATTCGCAGGCACGGTTCGGACGACCTGAGCAAACAGCTTTGGAGCACTCGGAGTCCAATTCCAGCATGACTATAGAGAGCAACTTAAAATAAGCTGCACACGCTAAATTTAAGAAGGAAAATAGATCTTGTTCATACATAAGCCGCACTGGTCTATAACCCGTGGGTGCAGTGGTGCTGTCTGCCCCGTTGAAAGGTCAGCGGTGCAGCCAGTTTAAAAATGCATGAGGATCACTTCTAACATAGTTAGTGACCAGTTGACTATTGACTAAATGGCACACTTTCGGAGGAAAATATCGGTCTAACATTAGGCTAACATTAGCACAGGGCTTCTCACAATACAGGGGTTCAAGCATTCATTCATTCATTTTCACAACTTTCACCTGATGCGCTATATCAATTTTCCAGATTCATCTTGACCTTCCTGATCTCCCTTCAACAATAAGTATAGAAAGCGCTTTCAGGCCTTATGAAATGAACAGGCGGCCCGGATTGGGCCCTCGCACCTTGAGTTTCACATCGCAAAACCCTACTGAGAGGTATAATGTCCTATCAGAGTTTCCTCTCTGGCCTGCTGCTCTGTGTCGCTTGCTTTCCTGTGTGAGGGCAAGTACTGACCGGATTAACACTACTTTACACTTTTGAAATTTAAATGCGACATAATTCCCAAACAAAGAACTTAGGGCCAAAAGAAATCAGAAAAAAAGAGGTGTGGCAGCATGGCCAGTCCACTGACTTCATTTTTCTAACACGCGTCAGCGGCCGGCCTTAATCCGACTCTAATGTACACCGTCAGGGGTTAGTGTTGAGATAGCGGAAGGAGCTGTCAATCAGCGGGCGGTCAAATTATACCTGGACTCCATTAGTTTTAAATAGAGCGGCGAGGTCCTGTGCGAGTCAATCAAATCATTTGAGGACGGCTGTTATGGTTATTACGTTCCACGTGTTATGGAACCGGCTCTTACCTTTATTGGCAGCCCAAGCAGAGTTTGGATAGCCGTGAAGCATTTTGGCCGTTGTGTTGGAAATATCTTAAATATTTGCATCAAAATATGGAATTATTCTAGACTTCATTTTTCAGTAATGTGAATGACAAAAAAACACAACCACTTTTGCATAATCTGCGATACTTTCTATTACTGTAGTGACGTGCTGATGAGGCTTCATGAAACTTCATTTTCAGAGCCCACTAGATGGAGCTCTCTGCCCTAAAATCTTTGGTTTTGAACAGCTATTTCAAAGAAACCTCGCAACATTCATAAACTGAGAGCGCCACCTATTGAGCTCTGAAAACAATGACACTGTTTCATGAAGCCTCATCAGCCCACCAGTACATTTTATGGACTTATTTGTTTGACAAAGTATTGTCATGAAGTATATAGATAAAAACAGATAAATACAGAACAGAAGGAAATTGTACATTGATTAAACAAAGTGTTTAACATTTTCTCCTTGTGGTATCAATTACGACACACAATGATACATATTTTATAACTATATTACTGAAATAAACATAATACAAACATAAACAAAGAACAGCTGAATCTGCATGATACTTTTGTTTAACTTAAAACAAATATATTTGAAAATAATAAAGTAACAATGAATATAGAATATAGAATATTGGGAACGACCTATTATGACTTTTCAAATTGGATTGAATCAATTGAGATTTTTTATACTACCACAAACGATAGAAGTTGATACTTCCATGGTGAAAAAATAAACATTAAAATATATAAATAAAAAAAGAAAATACAACCACATAGTGAATTCTACCTAAATTAATGCCCAACATTTCTTTTATCTAGATAACTAAGTACAGTTTTTGGCATTTGAAATATCTGTTGATATTATACATATATATATAAAGTCTATGTTGATATAAGGTATAGTCAGTCACAGCCCAGTAGAAAGTGGGTCGCGCACTTGCTACAGTCTGGGAAAGGTTCAGATGGTCCAGAAAACCATCCACATTCAATTCCTTTCTGAAAATGTCATTGAACTCCATTACTTTGGTAACAACAACAGAAAAAACGGCGCCCTCCAAGGAGCGGCAGTCACCATAAAAACATGTCCAATTTTGGTTTTTACTGAACACATTCACAGGTCCACCAATGTTTTTGTTTTCCCAGTTGGCTTTGAGTCCTTGTTTAAAGTGCAGTCTCTCCCCATGATAAGCTCTATTGTTTCCTAAAACGTGCAGTCGGTCAAGTTTTGTTATGTGAAACACAGCAGAAAAAGTTGGGTGAACACTGAAGACAAGGACACGGGCAAGTAGCTTTCTATTCCGTTGGCAGCATTCTTTCATTTATCTGACAGCGTTAAATAAATGGTCTTCTGTTTATTAAACTCTGAATAACTAGAGCTCAACATTGAGCTGTGAACAGTCAGAGCAAAGAAAGTGTCTGGGCCTCAGTGAAGCGCAGGGATTTGTCACATTTTAGAAAAGGTTTGAGCTTAACTGACGCTGTTTTTATCGCGTAATTCTCAATTTAATTAGACTTACCCAATAAAAAAATGACCCGTTTATGAAGCTCATAAAAATTACAATTCAGTTTTTTTCCATCGTGTGCCGTTAATGTTCACTGGAAGACACGTTTTTAAAAATATTTCACGAGTTACGGCTACTAACCTGTGTACGAGTGGATCCAGGCAGGCGCAGCAGGACGGCACATGGAAGAAAGAAAACAAAGAGGAGGACAAGTTAAGACAAAGATGAAAGAAACCAACATATAACTCACTTCTTAAACGCACTCGACGGAGAGAAGAAGAGCCACCATAATGCGTTTGATCTCCAGAATAAAGCGTTTCACTTTGTGTTGGGCTCTTTTTTGGGCATAAGTCTTCAGATGAGTATAATTGCCAAATAAGACAAAGCAGATGTCTCTGTTCTGTCACAGCCATCCACCAAATTCTGGAGAGGGAGATTAAAAGTATGTAAGGGAATCACAGGCCAAGTGAAAATAAGCACCAAATTAGATGCCTCAAACATATTGTATCGGTTCGCCAACATGACAGGAGCCCAGACAGTGGGAAGATACAAATTGACATTATCATCTCCATATACGACACAAGACAAGTTGATAAATCTAAAAGTGGGTGAGTGTGCCTGCGTGCCTGTGTGTGTGTGTGTGTGTGTGTGTATCCTTGAGTTGGTGTGTCTTTGACCTGCTCCATCTGGAGGATTGGAACACTCTGTCACACAATAGGGAGACGAAAGCTCGCTGAAGGATAACAAATGACTTCATGGCAAAACAGCCATTGAAATTCTTTCAGTATGTGGCATTAAAAACAACTGAACAAATAGAGATAAGAAGGTGGGTAGGATTTGAAATGAGATTTTTCTTTCTCCCCCCCCCCTTCCTCTTCTGCCTCGGCTTAAAAGCTAAACAAAACAAATGGAGCTTATTACGACAGATTACCTTACACTGGACAGATTCACCACGTGAGGCCCAGTGTAAACAATGCCTCTCTCTCGCCGTGCTAACTATGTGCCATTTATAACAGCGAGCAATCATAGCCACGGTGCCCGCAGATAAAGCAGAAATATATCTGGGCCTGCTGTTTGAAAATATAATTGTTTCTATGTGGGTTGCCATAGCAAACACGGATGAGATTATGTTTTATTGGCGATAATGTGGCAGCGGCTGGAGGTTGAGCGATCTTAGCATCCAAACTTTCTAATTCATTGACGGCATTGTCCTGCTTAATAGCTCTGAAGCAGGAAGGCGATAAAAGGCGTTCCAATATGAGAACAAAACAAACAGATGTGCAGATGGGGAAAACACCTGAAGCCAACAAAGATCTGAGCTCAAAAGAAGGATCGAGGAAGTCCAACCAATTATCCAACATGACCCAACAGGAGGGAAGGCAACAATGCATCAGGCACAGCTGAGCTGAAAACAAAAATAATTTGCGCTATAAAAAGAGGATACGACGGTGGTTTTTAAACTTATAAGTGAGTGTGGGAAGTGCAGGGATGTGGATCAGATCTTCAACTTTGACCCCGGGTTTCCACACCACATGCGACACATTTGCGTCGACCTCACAACAACTTACAGCAAGTTGAGTTTTGTGGAGTACTGAAACGCCAAAAGAGTCGAAGAAGGAGTGACTTTTCGTGAGACTTCAGCACTTCTCCAGTCGAAGCTTCAGCCCTGCTAAGCTGAATATACATTAGAGCAAGAATAAGACAGTGGAAACACATATTGTTTTTGCGTAACAGTCTGGGCTAGCTAGAAACTAGCTTAATGACCTATCTCAAATGGAGATATTTGGTGTTTTATTTTGGACTTAAAACAACAGAGTGGCAGCAGATGTGGAGAGTTGTCTCTACAACTCTCCACATCTGCGTGTGTGGAGATGTTGGACGCCAATTCAATTGCGTTGCATTGAATTCTTGTAAGGGAAGACATAGCCAGGCTAAGGATATAAGATGGTGTCTTGGGTTTGCTAGGGCACGAACGTATACTTCCTGCAGCAAATCCTGACGCTGTGGGCAGCACGTCACGTAAAAAAAAAAAAGAGGTTGTGGTTCAGTGGCGCTCCTTTCATTCTACACGTAACGTGTCACTGGCTATTTAAAGCCCCTCAAATGGCTGTGCACTACAGTCAATAAGGAGGGGAGCCACATAAGAGGCAGGCTATATATATACAACTGGCATCCAACGCAATTCAGTAAAGAGACGTCACCCTCACGCTTCCCCTTGCACATTGCTCAACCCGCAAACACAAACGTTTCATACTCCATTGAAACAGCTATGCGACAACATACAATGCAGAACGCTGCCGTTGGTGTCAGTATAGGATGCAAAAACCCACTTCTTTACGTATTAGTATGACTGTGTTGAATTCACTTCAGCCAACCATTATGAGCCATGGCCACAAAAAATAACTCAGTGGGTTAGAGTTGGCCCCGGGGCCTTCAGTTTGACACTTGCCAAAGACAGGGGGTGTCGGTTAGGGGCAGACCATCGGGCAGATGGTTTGGGAATATCTAGGAAGCCTTGGCCAGGTAGAGTGAAGACTGGGGAAATGCCCCAATCCTGATACTTCACAAAGACATTTGAGCAAGTCAGATTAGCCCAGAGGACCCACAAAATCCACGCCAAGTTTGGCGCCAAGCCGAACCTTCTCGCTATACATGGCACCTGACTAACTGAACCTGTTAATGCAATGCACCTGCACCAATAACTGCCCCATCGCCGTCCTTCCACCAGAAAATCTCTCTTAGATTTGGACATTAAAGCCGTCCTTTGCTTTCTCCAAGGTCAAAAACGGAATTCAAGTGCACAAGATTCATGGCCGCAGCCCAGAAACAACCCACTCAAACTGTATCATGTGATGTCGCCTGCCGAACAATCAGGTGTTAAAGAGAACAAAAGCCCATTCCAAATAAATTCCCACTGTATTTGTGCTGGGATTTGATTTACTGGCCTGTGGGGAGGCACCATTTGGTAGCACAAGAAGAGGCGGGGAGAGGTAGGTGGTGTCTGAGAGCAGTGTGTGTGTGTGCGTGTGTGTGAGGGGGCTGGGCACCATGGGAAGGTGGGTAAGGGGGGTGCTCATGTGCCAGAAGTGTTTATTGTGTCATGGTGATTTATTGAGTGAGCTTCATTTCACTGAATGTTCTCAGATATTTATTTCCCTAAAGGCCCCACAAAGATATGAACAGGCCTGCATCCACATATGTCATCATTGCCCATTTTACAGCGTCAGGAGATTTCTCTCAAACTAACTGGGGGGGGGAGGAAGAAAAAGACGGAGGGAGGGAAACAGCTAGTGGCGATCAGGGCACCTCTCCATCAAGCCCTGTAAACAATGGTACCTCAGCAACACGGAAATGGCATTTTGGAATATGGCTGATGACTTTTTAGCGTTCATCCCTCCCTGCCTGGCTGCCTGCTCTCGCCGCTCGCTGCTGCCAAATACACACTTACAGAGCATACATAATTTAAATCAGGACTTTGAACGCCCACTCAGCAAGACTGGCCCGACGCTGGAGAACTCCTTTAAGCTTGAAGTTTTCATTGAATTACAGATTTTATCTCCTTAAGCGCAACTTGAGGCTGCAAAAACTCTGAAAGCTCTAATTCCGGCGATGATTCAATGACAAAAGCGTCGTGAAAGGATTATCACAGACGGAGCCAAGGGACGTACATAACCATGTTTAATTGATCAATTTATTCCAGTGAAGCTGCTTATACTTATATATATATATGACGATAGTGACTCTCTTCACCTACAAAGGATTTTCTGCAGCTATATTCTCACGTACCAAAAAATCAATAAATAAAAAAACAGTACCCTTTTCTCAATTTACTTCCTTTAATATATTACCTTCAATATCTATGCATGTACTTGAACAAAATAAACAAATAATAAAAAAATATTAAAGGTCTTGATTTTTCCTAATAATAATCCTAATAATAAAAAAAAGATCAGGTTTTAAAAAATGTATTTTATTAAGTACATATCTTACAATTTGTGAATAAAAATCTAAAATTTTAAAAGTTAGCATTATATTAATATTGTATTTTTTCAACCATTACTGATGATAAAATTTAGATTAAATTAGAACTTTTTTTTGGTCCTTGTGTTACTACTTTTTCGAAAATTCCATCTATACATTTAAAGGCATTTCACTTTACTGTTGTAGTGAAACAGCTGAGAATCATTTTCATGTTCAATATCCCTGAAATGTTGACCTCAGTCACAGATTTATTTCAACATGTCTGCCGAGGTATTCGTCCACCCTGAACACACCTGATTTCTTTTTCTTCCCCTAATATCAGAGAGGCCGAGGAGCAGGATGGCACAGTGTCTGCAGGATTCTCATTCTGAGGGGGTAGCAAGTGGGTGAGGCAGCCAGATGGTAGGAGTCTTTGATTCTCCAGATGGCTGTTCTGTGTGGTGCTCAGTGACACCGGGGAGGCTCATTGACATGCTGCCTCCCTCCCCTCCATCTCCTCACCTCCTCCTCCAATACAGTCACCGAGATGGATACTGGCCCCCTGGCCTGGAGCGTGGCGCCACGTCTTTAGACGGTGGGGATGGGCCCTTTTCATTTGGTTCACCAAAGAAAATGTCAATGTTTGGGATCATGGTGATGACACCCATTTGCCACTGTCAAATCTGCCTCCACTTTGAAGGGGCGGGGGGTGCTATTAAAGCCAAGTGATTTTGAGGAGGAGCAAGTTTGTAGAGAGTTGGAAACCCACCTCAGGGCTTGACTGTACTTAAATACTTTGTTGTTGATATCGATCGGCCAAGAAAAGTTGACATCTGGGTTGTGGCTTAATGGAAAGAAATATCAGACGTCAGTTTCCGAAATAAGTGGCGTATGTCTCAAAATAAAATTTGGATGGCGGCAATGTACGAGGAGCTGAAACTTGCTTCTTTTCTTTTGGTTAAGGAGCGCAAGATATTAAGTCACTACTGCCACTTATATTAAGTGCTGACACTGGCAAAACTGTCAACTTGACCCGCATCATTATTTTCACCAGAGATGAAAACACACGCCGACTTTCTCACGGCAGGAAGTGACCACCGCGCCCACCCCAATGAGCCGGTCAGGCGAAGGTGGCCCAGCCAAGTCCGTGTTTCTGCAGATCAGCCGGCATTAAACGCTGGCTGCTTTTATTCCCTGACCCCTGGTGCACCTCTCCTTTCGGGGTCATATCATCATTACCATAGTGCAAGCTCAGAAGAGCGTCTTTCTATGTGCCTTAATTAATGTGTGTTTATAGGGGGCCACAGAAGTGAGTGCACTTAATGAAACATTGCTGCGCCAGCCTCCGGGGCCCCGAAGAGACAGCTCCTCTATTGTGCCGCTGATTCTTACAGGCTGTAAACACTTAATTGATCTGAGGAGCATATTTCCGTGCACATGCGAGGGAAAGACTTCTGACTTGGGACTCTTTATGATGACTCTGTAACGTGTCTTTCAGGGAAATCGCTACTGTCTGGTGTGCGTTTATTTGTGCAGCGCAAGAGTTAATTAATGACGGAAAAAGAATCAAGAGGAAGGAAAGGATGTGTGATGATCGCACTGGAAAGAGATCTGTGATTGTTGTGATGTCATGTCTGGGAGTCTGGGGTATACACAGGCCAGGAGAGCTCTCTTTGTGGCGGACAGCCTTCCAAGTGTGTGCGTGTGTGTGCAGTGGGGCCGATGACAGGGGCCGTGGCCTCCGCACCCGAGGGACCACCAATGAAAAAGAAGCATTTCCTCCAACGTTCCATGGGTCACCAAAACAATTTGCCCAGAGAAAAGTGCTAAAAGGACACAATGCTGCCCAGTGGAGCCCAAGGAGGAAAATCGTACTTTTATAACGCTGAACACACAACGCTAAAAGGAACTCGGGATGGTTCAACTTTTATAAAGTGGAGAAACCGCCCAGCTGCTTCCGACGCAGGCGTGAAGCCGCACATATATTCACGCACGCTGACTGGATTCATAATTCACCAAGGAATTATTGTTTAATCCTAACACAACCTTTTAAGTCTCTGGAGCCTTCGGGGAGTGGTCTTTTGAATATTAAAAAAATGAACGGCAAAAAGGCTATCCTCGCGCTTCGCCCCAAGTCTCGGTTTAAATGAGCGCACATCTCTTCGGTTTTAAAAGGCACACAAAAGTGTTACAAATGCAAACAATTCAATAATGAATGGGTTTTACGGTCGACAAACCAAGTTAGCTTTACAGACAATTTTGAAGAGTCTATAAATGTGGTCCAGGGGGCGCTGGTGCAGAGGCCATTAGAGTGAGTCCAGCTGACACATACGTCATTCACCTGATAGAAAGTGTCCGTCTACCAGAAAAATAACTGAAAAAACGGATTTCGACGAAATTCTAATACCCAGATTCTGAGCTGGACGCACAAATCTTTTTGGATTCATCACCTTGTTCATACTGTGTTATGCAAGTGGGCCTAGAACGCCTCCTGCTGTCCCATTGTGCTCATTGTTATTAACAAAATTTCAAATGCTAAGAAAGATGAAACCAATGTTGAGTAAAATAGAGGTGTAAAAATAGTTTTTAAAGCTGAAATCTCAAGTGAGCAAACGTATTAAAATGAAGAAACAAGCGGATGATCCACACCACACATCAGTGAGGTGGACATGAAGAGACTGACCCTGTGAGGACGACTGCACGTTGGATACAGACTTACTTCTCCAGGTTCTGCAAATCCCGGATATTCAGTCCACTCAAGCAACGATGGACTGTCTAAAGTTTACAAATAAGCTCTGTTTGTTTTTGTGGTGTGGGAGGAAACTGGAGCACCCACGCGATGATGGGTCTGAAAAACAACAGCATCTCAGAAGTGACTCATCTTAAACCCAAACACGCCCCACGTTGAGTTCTTGCTATTAACCAAGAGCACTGTTGGTTTAAATAGCTGGACGGTTATACAGAATATATTTCATCTTTGGCGTCCATTTCCGCCACCTAGCTCACCAAACACCACGGATCCCTGCTCATTTTCAACGTCATTAAAAATATAATGATACATAATTTTTCCTGCTCAACATTGCTGTATAATTAATACATTTGTTTCGTCTCATACAGATCTATTTCACACAGCAAATTCATTCTTCACGCTTTGCTTGCTTTGTGATTATTGTTAATCGAGAAGGCAGAATAATTCCCGCGACTTCATTACCGGCTACACGGCCCATGTCTGGTGCAAGAAAAGGCAACTACGTGACGCGCCCCCATCCTCGAAATTCCTTTGCTAAGTGTACCAGCTTGAACTGGGTGTATTATCTAAACACCAGCCCCACACACACACACACACACACACACACACACACACACACACACACACACACACATCAGTGCGAAGGCACCATTATCTTCAGTCCTTTAATCGGTGCAGAGTCTGGACCTCCGGAGAACATTCCCGATGACATAACAACACCAGGTCAAGTGAATCACACGAGTTAGAAAAGCCTGACGCGGCGATCGTAGCTTCACCAGATCGCAGACGACCTCTCTCTTTCCCGGTGGGAAAACTTCGGGGACAGGTAGAGAGCGGACATTCCTCAAAATACTCCTGATCTAGGACAAGTGAAAAGCAGACAATGACAAGTGGCAGCTGCAGTGTTCTGAGGACAGGAATCTCAGGCTGCGGGAGAAATAAATATCCTTTGTCAAATGACCATGAGACCTGTCGCTGATAAACTGCAGGGCATCTTGGGAAACACAGAGCTTATCCTTCCTCAGTCATCGAGTTCTCAGCAGAGACACCAGACTTGTCGTTCCTTGAGGGCTTAAGCACTACCAGCCTGTAGCGCTGTCTGAATTTTGGGAAATAAAGCCAGTAAATAAAAAAGTAAATCAATAGCAGAATGGCATGGGGACTTGAGCTGTCATGACAGCACCGTGAGTTTGGCCCAGGGACAACACAACACTGCCTCCACTGAGGATCAAACGGATGATCAGAACGCCAATCCTACATGACACAAAAAGTATGTCTATGTACCATTATTTAACGGCCATTAACTCTTCTTTTCCAAATTCCATTTTTCATATACATCAAATAACACCTCCCTTTGATCACAAGTTCATTCTACTAGATGCCAACTTCAACCTCCTATTGGTTGAAGTGGGAACTACTGCAGTTCATGTGTTATCAGTTTAAGAAAGAAACTCGAGTACAATCTGATGGAAACAGTTTCATTTTGATGAAACTAACCACCCAAAGTCAGGATAGTCTTCTGGCTTATGTATTTTCAAGGAAATCTATGGGAGCCGGTGTTTAAATCAGCCATTACAGAGAAAATAAAAAAAGTCAATGTTGCTCATTGCTGACCGGTCCAACGCTTGAAAAGTCCCTACAAAACTTTCCAACATTCTATTTATTAAGAATACAGATGCCTAAAATGTGAAAAATTCAATGGCTTCAGATTGACACCTACAGTAAAGGGTTACACCTCTGAACGTGATGTAACACCTGGTGTATTCAGAACTCAGTGATTTATGGAAACAAATGTCACCATATAATATTTTGGGGCATTAGAGAAGGGGACAAAAATATCCTTTTTAGGAAATTATTAATTTCCTGGAGTCAGCTATGAGAGCTAAGGCATATTCACCATTTTTTGGGGGGTTAAAATCAGTCTTTATTGATATTTTTTCCTGCTTGGCAAATAGATCACCAGAACTTTGATGCTCTTGTTACAGGTCTAAAACTTAGGATCCACTGGCAGAAGCACAAATCGACACCTTTAGTTCTCGGTTCGCGGCTAATGGCTAAGAATGAAAATGTGTTTAGCCGCTGTGTTAAGAGGAGTTGATTGGGGGTGCGGGATTCTCCCTGAACACTGTGCTTTCCTTGGGAGAGTGAGGCCAGGTAGTTAATAGGGGTCAGAGCCGGGGCTGAAGTGTAAATTGGCAGGGGTGCATCAATTAGAGAGTGGCAGAAGCCAGGATAAGAAGAGGAGAAAATCGCGAGATGGAGCGGGAGACAAGCATATAATCTTTATCGCCACTGAGAGATACTGCAGGAGGTCTGTTTAAAGGCGGGAAAAATGCGAGAAATTTGCAGGAGTTAATGAGACAAAACAGCGGCTTCAGACGCGTGTCCTGAATGAGGCCTGCATCATCATCACATATGAATAACAAATGTAAACCCGGAATATCTTATAGGTGGTGCGGGCCAAAGACATATTGGACGAGCTTTCAGGCCTTTGAATGGGTGGATGGAAAGTCTTCAATCTGAAGAACATATGAGGAACCTTGGCCATTTAACCTTTTTATCTTGTACAGTTCTAGAACAATGCTGACCCAGTGTTTCATGGCGATCTAAACAAGAATGATGTTGTCAGCGAAATCTGGTAAAGAACAAGATGACACAGATCTCCAGCGATCTCTGATGGTGGGAAGGAAGTGTGGGGAGCATCAGTGTGACTGGAGCTGCAACTACTAGTCCGTATTAAGCCACTATATAGGTTCAGGAGTGGACTAGAAGTGATGTCACCCTTTTCCTAAATCCGCAGTATGAAATGGCTGAGGCTATTTGCGCCATTGTGACCCAAACACTACAGCGCCATTTCACAAAGGAAACAAGATCGACACGATTCAAAATACATTTCACACTGTACGAGTGTTTAAAAGAATTTACAAAAGCATTTTTCTTTTTTTTTTTTTAGTACTATTTTCAGCAATACAATCAGACGTATTGCCGTGTTTGTCAACGCGAGTCATACGCGACTAGTCGACTAATTGTGAAGGTAGTCGATGACTAGTCAACTACTGGTATACCTGTTTGATGCAGTCCTAAATATGACCACCAAGTATTACATGACATGGGAGGTGAAGAAGAGAGTGCAGGCATGGTAGAAGAAGTTGACGGAGAAAATATATATATATATATTTCAGATCAGAAATGAGTAAATTGGAGACAATAAATAGCCAGTCAGATGGTTTGTGAAGAGGAAAAAATGTTGGAGGCAACCAATAAGGTTCATGGATTGCGGTGAAGCGCAGAGGACGATCAAGATAAGATGTAGGAAATGCCAACAGAAGATGCAATTTAAAAAGCTGAGAACCAAATATATACCACTATATAGCTGAAAATGTTAAATTGTAAAAAATACATGCTTCTCTTTGCTCCCCATTTTTCAAAATACACTTGACTCACACTTAAAGGAGACTTTAACACGGAACAGGGACATTGAATAAATAACTCAACATTTATTTTCTGAAGCCAGAAGCAGTTGAATGGGTCTATTTCTAAGCCCGAGCTTCCATACGCCGGTGAGTTCCAGCCTGCCCTCTTGTCCGTGAATATGCATGTCCTTGTGAGCATCCGCCAGAGTCATTCAAAAGGAGAGATATTTCATTATATCGTGTTCACCTATCCAAGTGATCCACATGATTTGAACATTGAGCAGTGGGGCAGACGGGCAGTACGAGGCTTACATTTGCAATCTTATATCGTTTAAGTGTATATTGGAAAAAAGACAATCTCGCTTATTGAACACATTCACCCTGGAGGGCAAACTGCTACGGTAATGAACACCACACTCTCAGAGAATTACAGTGTCCTTTATCCTGCTGTAGTGGAGGATGAAAAAGGATCTGGCTGACATGAGCGCACACACACACACACACACACAAACACAGTGGATAAAAGTAGAGCAAATGCACATTTCAAGACCTCATAAACCTGTAAACAAAATCTGTGGAGCAGATAAATTATAAACAGTGCAATGCAATTAAAGCCAAATTCAATTTGAACAAACACTGTCCATCTGTCACGGCGAAACAAAAGCCGAGAAGCTCCATTATTACCAAATCCCTGCTCACGTTAATTTACTAGCTGCGAGACTTTACAGGCAAAGATGAGCCCAAACGCCAGGGTTCCGCCTCCCAGAAAGAAAAAAAAAAAAAAAAGTCCCCCGGTGATACCAATCAAAATGCCACCTCTTTCTTCGCGATAAAAATACATATTTACTCTTTATTTTCGCTGCTCTTAATGAGGTAGCTCGGTCAGCAACAATACATAAAAACAAAGGATATCTCTGGAGACGGGTGCAATAAAGGAGGCAAAGGTGTGATGGAAATTACCAACAACTTCGGAATAAAAATAGAAGAGCGCTCTCTTTAGCATGTTGCAAAGGTCCGCAATTACCATTTCTGCTTTCTTATAAGCAGAGAGAGGGTGAGAAAGTCAGACAGTTTTCATTTGAAAATGGTCTCATTACAAGTGGACCTGTGCAGTCATTGCGACTACGGTCATGGGGGGGAGTTGGAGCTAGCGACTGCAGGAAACTCCTGGGCAGGGTTTTGGAAAAGTGTTCCAGACAAGGGTGGGTGTGGCTTCTGGGTGGTTCTGTGTGAGGTTCCAGTACCTGACAAGAAACTCCTTGTCCGATTTTACTTTCCTATTGTCAAAGCTACCGAGTATAACTCGATTATTCAGCCATTAGCTCGACACCGACGTTCATTTAGAGATGCTGTGGCAACACCTGCAGTAAAGGAGAAGACATGACTCAATAATTCAACTTACTCTGCCCTAGTATACACAAGACTCGGTCTCAATTCCACATTTTTTGACTGGGTCTCATCACATCATGCCGCAGTAGACCAATTTATGGATGGTCTCTGGAACAGATCTTGAAGTGTTGGTTGGAAATGAGCAAACTTGGAATGGACTTGAATTTGCCAGGGTTTGTTTGGACTTCCAATGGGAAATAGTCTAATGTGCTCTGTATTCAGCTGGGTATTGGCCTTTTCCTAGTCTCATCTGTTCTGGTCAGGGTCTTAATCCCGCCTAGGGTAAGATGGTCCCAACTAAAACACCACTTGACACTACACAGCAAGTGAAATACTCAAAAGTTGAAGGCAGTACTATGCTCAAGTTCAAGTGCCGCTACAATGCGCTTTTTCACACACAGCCCAAGCAAAAGCCAAACTCATATCCAGATGAGTCGAGCAAACCCCGTATTGTCGCGGAGAAAACTGAAAAAAATACTGAATTAAAAAAAAAAAAGGCAAATTTATACCATATTCAAAAATCATACCACTTTAAACTACAGTATAAAATGATAGTCAGTGAGCAATGCACCAGCTATTTATCATTCGCTGCCTAGCCAAACACATTACATTAAAACTTACATAAAAAATGTTTTGGTTACTCGACAACTTTCCGGAGCAGAGATTGCGAGCACGACAGGTGATGCAATAACAGCTGATACACTCTCCGTGAGCATCAGAGCCTTTTCGTCAAGCGCCGGTGAATCGTCGTCTCTGCTTCCTCGGTCCTGCAGAAACACAAGCACTTGCTTGCTAATCCTGTTTGGCCACTTTGAAAGAGAGATACAGATCTGCGCCCTGCGAGTCTAGGAGCGGGGTTCAGGGGACCGAGCTTTCACTGCTTCAACCCAAAGGGGTGGGGGGTGTAAAAAAAAAAGATCATCTTCAAAGGTTGAAGAGTGTGTCAATGAGAAATCAGAAATGTATCTGGCATCTTTCTGCTTCTTAAAACTACAATGCATCTCAGGATGATTAAAGCACATCAAAGCGAGTCCCCTTTCATTCCTCAGAGCAACGAGGAGAGATTTTAATTGCAAAATGTTAAACCTCACAATTATAGGCTTTGTGCCGCTCAGAACTAACCCAAACACAACCATTAAGGAGCGCATACAAATTAGCCCCCGCACGGTTGAGACTCAGGGACGAGGACGGAACAAAGATGCAAATGATAATCTTCCATCAGAACCATCTCAAGGTGCTGGGCCGTGTCTTTAAAGAGCGGCTGCTCCGCTTTTCATGAGCCCTTCTTTCCCTGCAACACTTTCGCTCGCAGGATGAGTAAAGCCTGCTAATGAGGGGTGCAAATAAATGTGTCACTGGGCTTCAACACTCCTGTTTTCTTCCTCAACACCCAGGAAACACATACATACATCTACACGAGTGTTGCTCCCCATGTTAGGATGCCATGGTCTGAGAAGTTGCTTCAGTCTTTTGGGGTTTGCAGTCTGAAAGCGGGGCTCTACCTGCAGTCCTGCATCTCCGAGGGCTACATCACAGAGCGTTCTTGGCCAACAGTCCTTTAGATGTAACTAACAGACTTCATAAGATGTTAGTATTAAACCAACGGAGTCCAACTCAAGGCCCAGGGGCCTACTATGGCCCGCCAATAATTTTTATATGGCCCACAAGAGCTGAATTGTATTATCTCAATAGAGAATTCAACCAAAAGTGTCCAAAACAACTTTGGCATATAACGCATATTGTGCTTAAAATTATGACCATCGCAGTAAACAAGGACAACCTCAATCTCAGCTCAGTGAAGAGAACATGGTATAACCAAGGTCCGTGAGGGCAAGTGTCTTTTAGAGAGAGGGGTCGAGCTGCTCCATCACGAAACAAGAACGGCCAAAGGGGCATCATTTCCCCTTTTGGTATGTTTACAGGGGGAAAAAGTGGTCTTTCGATGAAGGATCATGCTGGTTTATAGGCGTACTCTAACCTTACATTGAGCCCTATCCCTGGATGTTGAAACAAGAATCGGAGGAGCAACTGGAACGTGGGAAAAACAGGAACACCTATTATGTGGCTGCAGTTGGCACTGCTATTAGCAGAGGGACCAGTTGCGCTAGACTGGATGAGACAGTCTGGATCAGAACTTGGTCAACAAGGGGACTCATCCTGCAGATGCAGCATCGAGGTGTCGCAGCAGTTTTGCCAGCCAGGGAAAGCTGGTTGTCACACCACAGATCTTTGCACCTCGGGCAACTACAGAGGTGTCTAGGGTGATAATGAGGTCGTGGTAAGAAAACTTCAGGCCTCGACCGCTTGAAAACACATCTTATCCAATCGGCTATTTCATACTAAAAAAGTGCAGCATAAAAATACAGCCATTTCAGGCAGCACTGAAAGCAATGTGGTACATGTGCTTGGCCTGTTGGTGGCGTTGTAACGCTCTCAAAATACAAACACATGCGCGTAAGGGTTCTACACAGAAGAGCGCAGATGTGGAGTTGCGTGGAACAACATCTTTACAAACTAGTACTGGTTGTCCCCATGACGAGGGTGTTGGGGTCAAAGGCAAAAATGTTACCTCTAAACTCACCTATGGTGTTGAGTGCACGCACCAAAAACACTTTAACACACTCAGAGAACAGACCGAATCAATAAAAATAATTGAACAGAGCTTGCATGAGAGCCGGCACGGACACATAAAAATGCTCCAGAGAGGTATCAGAAAGGCCTGTGCCTCCCGTGATAAGGACCTGACAATGATAGTGTGCAGCTATTAAAGTAGAAGACTCTGCCAGTACAAACACTTGTCGTTCCAGCTCATTGTCAAGGCCCGAGTTTGCCGTCAAACTTACATTATATCATCAAATTCACCTCTGTAGGTAATTTCCTGGATCTGCACGGAACATTGTGTGGCTTAGAAACACAAGATAAAGAGGGAAGACTAACATACATCAAGAGTAAGGGGAGCATGGCAAGTTAAACACCATGCATAGTCCTTCAAATGAAAAAGCATGTTCCCTAATAAATGGGGAACAAATCGTCTTTATGGGTCCTGGTTTTGAGAGAGAGACGGATCCCCCCGTGATTAAAAGGGCCTGACAGACGCGGCGTCCATCTAACAGTCCGATCAGGAATTAAATTTGTATCAGTAGAAGAGAGCAGTTGAGGACGCCCTCGGGGGGATTCATGAAACAGACTCTCATACAGGAGTCATCAGAGGAGGACGGAGGGGGGCGGGGGGGGGCAGCCGGCAGCAGGATGTCATGTGTGGGACCATCGCGTCACTGACCTCTCATTTTATACTTTAATAAAGTTGCACCCAGGTGTCCTTGATGCCTTCCAGTCGCCCGCGGCTCTGGAAGAAACTAAACAGGCAAAACATTCACCCCTCCTTTTCAGTGTGTCAGCCCACACACTCACTTCCAATGAACGTTTTTCTTCTATATATATAAATTCAACTTTACCTCCCTTCATTTTCTCACCTGTTGTTTATATCATCTGGAATATATGTATATTTTTTAATTCAAGTTAGAAAATACGATCACATGGTCGGTTTATTAGTATTATTTTTAAGACAAAACCGCTACAACAATAAAACTAAAATGGTTGACAGAAAGAAATACCAACTGCTACATGCACCACACAAGTAAAGTGACTACAATTAATATTACTCTTTTGTCATCATATTTATCTCATTGAGTTTCCGTCCTTTTCTCTGAAAAGTTCCTCATAAGCCTCTTTGACTGTGTTGTGCATCACATATGTCTCATAATGAGGTCAATTTGTTGGCGTAAATAATGAAATAAATGGTGTCGCAGGCTCATATTTTGTCTCCCACAACACACCTTGGCGTGAGGAAAAAAAAATCAGTTTTCATTTATTTCCTTGTCTTTTTTCAACTGAACCAATGAAAAAACTCCAAAAGCACAGGGACAGGGTCGACCTCTGCCGAGGAGCTAAGGTCACGTGACTTTCTGAAATATGGCACACAATCCATGATTCAGACATTACATTCAGTGTCTTGATGTGTGACACCAATGATTTGCATGTTTTGCTATTTCTGAATGAGCGCGTGAGCTACAGTGGTTAGAAGCCAAAACAGTGAATAACAATTCCTTTTATACCTAAATTCCTAAATCCAGATGAATCATCTGTTGCTTGAACATTTCCTGAAACTTTCTCCTAAATATGCTATTTTGCTAATAGGCGGACAAAACCTCCTTGGTGGACGAAACAATGGAGTAGAGCATTTTCATTCTTTTAAACAGGAAAACGAGAAGTCTCCTGATGCTGACCATAGCTGGAAACTATGAGGATGTCACCTATGTTTCCACCTAAACAGGGTGCTTTTGTCATGTTTACAGGGCAGAGCCTGAAGAAAATAAGTGCAGAAAACTGCTGGCCCTACAGCCCATCGGTGGTCGAAAAACAGAACGATTTGGTGACGCGGCACCTTTGACAAAACCAGTTTAGACAGTTGATGAGATAGATCTTATCGAGAGGCTTTCATTGAGAAACACGCAGCGATTTCCACACCGTCACTATTGAACTTGTGTAATTCCAACCAGCAGTTACATCAATTCTGCGAGCCAGAAACGGCGTTGAGTAGCAGCCACGCCGGTTCATGATTTACTATCATGTGCAGTTGCTCACAGGAAATTGGAACAGCCATGGCTTGCTTTTGAATTGTGGTCGAGGCCGTTTTCTGTTGAAAACAGAAGCAGATTATCTCGATGAGAAGGCAGCAGATTTAGAGATGTACAGTGTGCAATATGTTATCACGGCACAGTCGGCCCAGACAGCTGCTATCTGTCATAAACTCTGGCTATTGTTGGCCACACTTCACAGCAACATGTGACCTAATCTAGATGAGCAGCCACTGAGCAAATACAGAGTGGAATGGTGTCATTTTTAATAAAGCTGTTTTATGGACTACAGTCAACAGAGCCAGAGGAACAGGCTGAAACTTCCTTGTGCAAATGATATGGCGGCAGGGGTTTCATAACTTCCTCTGCTCAGACAAGCCTGTGGCAAGTCTCCCAACACAGAGAGACAAAGTCGGCCTTATCAAGATTCAACAGGACATTTCTTTAATTAGTTTTAATATTTCGTGTTTAGATAATGTCAGCCAATTGACAATCTGCTTCCAAATGAATCAGGAGGGAATAGAAGAGGAGGGACTCAGGAGACAGAGGGAACAAGATTATGGCCCTCATTGGATTTATATATAAATACAGTGGACAGGAATCAAATACCTCTGAATGCACCAACCCCCCGCGCTGATCTTATCGTTGCCGTCTGAATGCTATCGGGCTGTTTTTAAGTAAATTCACGAGTCGGGGCTGTCTCTGTAACAGGGACTGAGCAAACACACTCGCGCCAGCTTTCCACGGCTCTCGCGGAGTGGTGATGGAAAAATAATCTGCTTTGTTGACAAAAAGTTTTCCTCTCTTGGAGTTCTCAGACAAACACGTCGGTCCTAAACAATGATGATCAAAGCGCGAAACATCTGCTGCCATGTCTGCGGAACAAATATCTATTTATGTATTTTAAGATTTCCTGTGAAGATAAGCAGAGTGGACTGCATGAGGGAGCATGACTCAAGCAGTTTTTTATTTTTTATCTTTACCTGTCTTCAAGTCCTCATCACCAGCGTCCGGCTACTCTAAAGAGACATGGCAAAGCTGCTCAGTCAGTGAACACAGTTTTTCTGAAGATGTCTCATGAATATTGTATATATCTGTTTTTATCTATTTTCATCTAACAGTTAAGTCAGAAAATTCAATTCATTAATCCCTTAAACTTTTTACAACGTTGCATAAAATACCATTCAGACCTCGATGGATTTAGCTCCAAACTACTCTGTGTCATACCACAATTGTGATCTACTCCTTTGTAGTCCCATGTCTGAATCCTCATCTAACCACACACCGGGCCACCTCTCTTTGTCCTATGAAGTTTGCCTTTCGCTCTTGCTCTTCTGTATCATCTCCGTCGTGCCTCCACTCTCTTCTTCACCTCCCTCACTTGCTAATGTAAATTCACATTTAAAATGAGGAGATTCAGACTAATAAAATATCTTCATGTTGAAGTGTACCTCCTTTTATGAGACTTAAATGTTAGCTAGCTAAAGCAACAGGACTGTCCACAAACAGGACTTTTTGTCCAACAAAAAGCAGCTAGCTGAACAAGGACAAGGAGACCAGATGGACAAAGAATGCAGGAGGCAGAAGAGGAATAGGAAGAGGATAGGTGTGACTCAGGAGGACCATAAAGTCTGGTGCAGTTGCTCGCTGTTCTTAGCTGGCTCAATTATTCTCACTGGTGATAGACATCAGTGTCATTTAGTCAGAATTCCACATCATTCCTATGAAATCTCTGGCGTTTTATTTACTGCTCTACGTGCTGTGCTTTAATGTAAATAAAATGCCTGTATAATTCATTGGTCAGATGTGACAAGTGTAATTATATTGGCAGCATGCTGCAGCGTATAGATCTGAAATGACAGTATTTTGGACGGCAGCAGTAAGCAACAAAAGGGCACGTTTAAATTCTTTGTTTGGCCAAGATCAATGGAGATAGCAGGAAGAGGAGAAGACAAGAAGAGTAGGTGTGTCGAGGGAGGAGGCCGCGGAGGAACTGAGGTATCAAGCTATCACATGCACACACTGTTGTATTGTAACATATGACAATACCAGAGTATTTATTCATCCTACTTTACCTGGAGGCCGACGGCAGCTGTGTTCTCAGAGTATGTCATTTAAACCAGCCTAATGATGTCATAGAAATCATCTTTGCACTACAGTCTCAAATGTCCCCCTGCTGGAAGACATTAGCCCTTTATTAACTTTCTCCTTCAGTCCCAATGACATTATTAGTACGAATACTGCTTTCCAGAAAAGCCAACACCCTCTCTTCAGTGCGATTGTTGCAATACATTTTGGCTTCTTCAGCCGCCTAGACACATCTCCTAGTCTATGGACCACCAGGTCTCTGTCTGGTACCAGCATCTGGTTGGAGGAAGGAGAGGCTCACAGCTGTCTGCACATGAGGGTGGATAAAAAACAAGTGCACAAGGCAAACACCTCCAATCCCCTCAGGGTTGCCGCGTCTAGCTACGGAAACTTTTTTTTTCTCAAAGCAGGCAAACAGAAAAACTGTTGCGACGGAAAGACAACAGGGTTCCTATCCCGCCGCCCCTGCAGGGAGCTCTCCGTTATGGTGTAGAGAGTTTGTGATACCGCAGGGGTTTTGGTCGCGAAGCCAGCCACACACTGCAGTTGGATAATTTTGCGTTTAGAAAACATGTCACTTCCAAATGGAAATTGTGCTGGAGGAACTTACATCTGCTGCAGGACAAACACAAAACAACGGACATCATCAGGGGGCTTTTTTAAGCCTCTCAAAGTCTGATCTGTAAGTGTGTGTGTGAGCGTGTGTGAGTGTGTGTGTGTCGTTTTCACAAACAGCATCAAAATACATGAGATCAGCTCTTGGGCTTTGTTTGGCCCTGGCAAGGTTAGGCCAGCCTCATTCCAAATTTCCTGAGGGGGAACAGAGAGAAAAACGATTCCATGCAGATAAATCACTCGCACAGATCAAAAGACAAATCAGTGGCAAAGACAAAAGATGCTGACTTGCAGAGAACAATGGAGACAGGGAGACATAGGTATCAGAGGAGCCGGCCTCGCTCAATCAAACCTGCTAGCTGGGGTTTGCATACTAGGTCAAACAAACTTTGCCTCGGCAAAAAAGACAGTGTATTTGAGCAGGCCTTTTCTTGCTCTTGGTGGGGTAGGAGAACAGGTGGAGGGCTCTTTTTGGATTTGCAAGATTAGTGACCACAGAATGAATCCCTTTCTATCAGCATTACTCGAGAGAGAGGGTATCTGACAGGGTAAATGAACACAGGTTTACACGAACAAATGAAGCTTGAGTGACAACAATAAAGTAAGATACGTTTAGGCATTTAGGTATCAGACATTACAGCAGCTAAATGGTTTCCACTGGCTACACGACACCTTTGCATTAGACTTCTAGAGATAATATTTATGATGAAAAGTCAAAATATATATGTAGTTTATACAGTGCCGAGATTGGAGTCCGGCACTTGATCCCTCGCTACACAGGGCTAAAGGCAGGTTCAGAAATTGTAGGACTTTGTTTTTTTTTGTATTTTTTTTTTAAACAGACTTACAAAAAAGAAAGACATTTCCTTTGAAATGTCATTTACTGTCTAACACACGCATTGCATGCAAATGTATTTTTGTTTTACTCGCTGTATTTTACTGATCAATAACATGTTTATCTCTGTAGGGAGAAATGCAGAGCTTTTCTTCTTCACTGTGTTGTGTGAGAGGATGATGCCCTTTAAACCTGTCAACAATATTTCAAACACGAAAAAGGGTATAGACTTATATAGGAAATATAAATATAGGACCGTACTAATGGCTCAACATGCCACAATAACAATGGTTTTGTGGAGGTCAACGCTCTCTGAGTGCTTTTCTAGGGTAGTGAAAGGTGAACCGCAATTCTGCAAAGGATTATCAGTATTCAATTCAACGGCTTCACATCCTTGTTTTAACTTGTCAGCAGTGTAAATCAAGGCAGGAGCACACCCACGGCACTGACTTATTGAAGAGAATGCGAGAAGAAAAACTACCGCTTCTTATCACCATAACTGGCAAGCAGTTAAATCCTATACATCAGAAACATTCTTGTGATCTGCCACGGCTTCCTCTGAAACAAAAACTTGTGGAACTTACTGTACATGTCTACAAAATGACCAATAAAGAAAGCCACTTATCCACTTGTCACTTGAGGTGTCAGAGAGAAAAGGAGCCCTCAGGGAACCAACATGCAGAAGACAAGAACCAGGAGCGCCTCTCGCTTAAATAACTGATCACGCTGCTTCACACACGATCCCAGAGGAAGCCGTAGATCACTTCCTCTGTAAAGAAGAATCCCTCAAAGGAAAGGTCAGGCGAATATCACCTTCTGACTCGACTTCAAAAATTCATTTTTAATAACGTTTCGTTCAAAAAACAGCTCTTCACAAAACCGTTTTTCATCTCCTCCTCCGAGATCCGTTTGTGATAACGCATCAATTTAGATTAAGGTGATTTGAAAGAGAAATGTAAAATGGGTTTCATAGTGGGAGGAGCCCGGGACTTCTGAGAGGAATGAAAAGACAATCAAAGAGGAGTCAGGGACTCAGTTCAGAGACATTTGACCGGTTACAAAAGGAATATTCAGATGAGACATCGCACATCGTTTGACAGTTGGCATCGCAGGCAGCAGATCGTCTCACAACATACAAGCGACCAGCCGTAACCCAGTCACCAACACCGGCTAAATTAAATCATAAAGCAACGTTGATATTTCACCTTTAAAACTATGCAACAGAGAACAAAAAAATGTGCTGAACTTGTCGAAAAACTCTTGAAATCATAATTCAAATATCAGCGGTGATATGAGGCCAAAAAGGTCAGAGGATTTACCGCTGAGATTTGGATGGAAGGTTATTGCACCATGAAGGTGTCACATTAAAGAGTAGCACTAAACCCTGATAGAAGTTGAGCACTCGATGAAAAGTGACCCCACGCTCTGCTATCTCCAGTCCAAACAAGTGGGAATTGATACTTCTGGAATTGAGGGGAAAAAACAAGTCCGCAGCCACAACAAAGACAGGAAATTCAGAATGTGTTCCTACTTCTCTCTTTTCTCTTGCGCTCTGTCGCTAACAATGCCGGTAATGGAGAGAGAACACTGCCCGGAGCTGGCAGAGACACCTGCAACATATTTTCCCCCCACCAACCTCACGTCCACTCTCCCCACCCCCTCGACATTAAAGTCCTTCACAGAAATCAGAATTTAATAAATCACCCGAGAGCCTGACAGAGTTTATCTCGGGGGTCGCCTCCACTGCGCGGAGACTCACCGACAGACAAAGCCTGCCCCGATAAGATGTGAAATTAAATACAGTTAGCAGTTTGAGACAAAGGAGGGAGAGTGTCACGGCGAGCTTCGTACGCCGCTAACGGCCGGCTGCTAGTCGTCAGGGCAGCTACACGCGCAGGAACGGAGAGACGGCGGGGTGATTCATTTCAGGTTTCCTCTCACATTTAGCCTCATTTGCATCACCCACTGTCAACATATCGCCTCTCACAGATACGTTGGAGGGCTTTCATTAGACGTCCAGGGGACGAGATCCTTTTTACCCAGACGCTTGGCTATTAATCACCGGCTCTGCTCCGATGTGGACTCATCTCCATCACGGATCAAACGCTATCTGTCCGTGTTTCCTTTCATTCAGCCGACATGCCTGACACCAGCCGGCTAAAGGAGACTTATGAGAGTGTGTTGGGGCTCATGAACACAGTACATAAGCGTTTAATATGGCCAGGATATGACTGTGAGGATTTGTTAAACACTGGTAGGATCTGTCAAGGCAAACCCCCAGCAGCCCGGGGCAATCGGAGCAACGGCAAACCAACAGGAGGGCTCTGTAAAACAATTAGCTGCGCTTGGCAAAAAAAAAAAGAAAGACGCAATATGAAATTGCTGCCTGGCATTTTGATGTTTTCATATGAGTATACAGTAATATTCTTTTCAATTAGCCGCAGTCTCCAATTCACACCAGGGTTTGGCCGACCTCAGCTCTTCAAAGATCCAACTCGGTAGTTAGCAGAAAGCCAAGTCAGGCTTCCGAAGTGAGGCGCCGCTTTGGATGCGAGACGCTCATCCGACGGATTCACGTTCGGGAGCGTCCGGCGTGTAAACATGAGCTTCTGCTGTCACCAGCGTGGTACTCAGCCAGTTCTGGGAACATAATGACCCACGGGTGAAGTCTAATCTTTTTCAACTCCATCTGAGCTGCCGACCAGACGAACGGCTTTCTGTTACTTCAACGGATGTCTTCCTGCTGAGACAACAGTGCCAAAGAACTGTCAACAGGCCGCGCCCCGCGGGACCCCGAGCAGGCCTCTGAGAGGGAGAGAGCCCTCCAGGGTCCACAGGCAGTGACACTCCAGGCTACGAGTGCTGCGTTCCAGAATGCCGGGAACGACAGGAATGTTGGGTGCCATCGTGTTTCCTGATAACGTTCCCGCATCTAAGAGCAGCACGCTGCCCCTCTATGGATATGATCTACAGTGTTACGTTCCAGGACGATAATCGCACGGCTGATTCTTGTTACTCGACAACCTGAACCCACCGTGCATCACGGCAAGAAAATGAAATATGTACTTTATCGTATACTGATTGTTAAGAAAGAATTAAACTTTGACAGAAACCAATGATTTATTTATAGATCAGTGACAGGTGAGTGTGATAGGAGAGTGAAGTATAGTTAAAGGAGCAGATATTGCAGATACTGTAACAAGCTTTGCAAACAAAAGCAGTCTGGACTCATTAAAATAAAATGATCTGATAGCATCTGACAGAATCCCAACTATTCGTTTTGTTCACCCATCTACGGTCCGCTTCTCTTCTTCCCAAGAAACTTCAACCGTGTTCCAAGGAGCTGACTTGAAAGGTCCACACAAGACACTTTAATAAAGCAAAATTCCATGTTCTCTGAGACAAAGAATGAATTACGAGCTCAGTTTTGCAGTTTCCCATCATGTTCAATTTGCTGGTTCCAGGAAGATCTTCCCAGCATTGATAAGCATTTTCAAGCTATGTTTTGTTGTTGTTACGGGGTCTTTCGCATTCACTCCCTGAGCTAACAACTCAACACTCACCATGGAATAGCAGGGGTTCTACTCTGAGCCTCTTTCAGATGCCTGAGACAAATACTCTGGAAAGATCTGTCAGATGTTTTGACAACACGTTGCACAAAACCATAGAGAAGCTGATATTAGCAATGATGCTAACCTGTTTAATGACATTGCCTAAAATTCAGTTTTCACTTGGTAAAATATTTCCTTTCAAATAACAACAAAGATTGTATAGAATGTTAGAAAAAGAATAACGTGCATCAGGAAATGGATCCAAAATCCCCAATGAAGAGGGACCAACTTCATGGAGCAGGAATTACCACTTTTCAGTGAAAGTTTTTATTTATTCTTAATTGTCTCCTTCAATACCAGCCTGCATCAGACTTCGGTTTATATTCTGACCTTCTCTTTAACATCTCTCTCTGATGAGCAACATTAATCTTTAGAGACTCGCGACAAGCATCTATCGTAGCGTGCGTCAATGACAGACTTATCAAAGCGAAGCAAAACACAGCACAAAGATCTCGACACAGCTAAGAAAATAGACGTTCTCCCATTCGCGTTTGATCCTTGCGAGGGCCTTCAAGGAAGCTCATTCTTCCGCAAATGTTATTCTTCTCCAACTGAGGTTTTATTTTTCCTGCGTTCAAATGATCGACTCGTGAAAGGTTGTTCTTTCTTCTCAGCAAGTAAACTACACAAAGAGGTGTTTGATCTCCGAAATCCGATCTGTATTTCTAGCATTGTCTCCACTTCCTACAGAGGCATCTTAAAGGTCAGGAGTGAAAGGCCATTTGATAACTACAGAAAGACCTTTTGGCTTTATTACACTGGCTTTCATCTCTTTTCCTGCGGAGGTTAAAACAAAAGCAAAGCATCCTTTGAAAGAGGGAGTATAGAACGGATCGCTTATTTTGTCACTTGGGGGAAATCTCGCCGTTCACATGTGTCCTCTGAACCCTCCACCGTATCTTCCAGCGCCTGGAATAGAATTACACCAGACATCTAAAGCATTCACGGTCAGAGAGGTTCCTGCACCACTTTCCACTGAATATTCCTCTCTTTTTAATGATAACCTTGGGAGAGGAGCGGCACCGGCACGACACTTAAGAGCCACTAGTCTGAGAAAAATGTTTTTGATATGCTTGTGTCATTTAATCATCCACATTCTGCGGAGGCAGAGCAGGACAATTTTGCAGGATATTAACTCCCAACTAAACCCTGGCTTGTATCATTTGTGGGCCCAGTCAAGCAGGAGTCCCAGGAGGAGGAGAGACTTCCTCCTCACAGTCGTAGTAATCTAAGCTTGACTGGGCTCTCACACACTCCCACTCAGAGACAAACAGACAGGTAGGACGAGTCAGACACCGCCGAAGAAATCGGGGGATTCAAACCTTTGACTTGGAGGGGCATATTTCAGATCAAGCAGCGACGGCAGAGCGCTGATGGAAATTAATTCATTCCCTTCCGAAGTTGGAAAGTGAAGTGCATTCGTAAAAATGTCACCGGAATGCGATCCATTTAGACAGCTCTCATTGCTTAATGGGGTAGGAAATTCATTTTTTTTCGGCAGACATTGTGGATGATGTGATTCTATGTAAAATATATGAAGCCATTACTAAAAGAAATGCACGAGTTTCAATTGTTGGAAGGGGGCAAGAGGAGGGGGCGCGTCCAACTGCACTGCACGCTGGCTATCTGGAGTCTTCACCAGAGAACGTCACATACACAATACATTTCCAGCAAAGGCAACTGATGAAAACCATTTTTGTTCCATCACAAAGAACTAGGTCACCCTCTCATAATTGTCAATCATGCAATAAATCTCTCTGTGGCACAAATGAATACAGCATTGGGAATGAGACAAAGCTTATTGGCATGCTATGTCAGCTTGACTCAATTCATCCTCCTTTTCACACAAGACCATTCATATGTGAAGTTGTGCGAGGGTCTCTGTCTCTCCTTTCTCACACATACACACACGGGAAAACACACGCACGCTCCGGCTGCAAGGGTTAATATATGTGGACAGGCCATTTTAGCCACGCTTTTTTTTCTCCTTTCTTTTTTTTTTCTCTCTTCACTCCTATCGTAGACATTTTTATTTCCATAGAGAACGTCTTTGCAATCTTGTCTGAGGATGGAAGGATTGATTATGAACTGCACCTCAATATGTCGTATTATTGCATTAAAAGAGGGATTTAATTGTTGAAAATAATGGTTAACATCGTAGCCAAGCCTCCATACACAAAGAAATTTAAAACATTAAGACACAAAACAAAATTTTTGAAGGAAATTTGGAAGGGATTTTTTTTATTGTATTCTATCATTGAAGCATTGAAGTTGTGATGTTTCGAACCCACTAACACAAGTCATATTCTTCTACATCATTGTGACACGTAGACGCTACTCATGGCGCCCCCTGCAGAAGTGGAGGATGTATTGCACTTCACATGAAAAAATACACGTCATGATTTAACTAAATGAAGTGTTCATGGACCTGACCTTTCAACCTTAAATGTAAAAAAACAACGGATGCATTCATGTTCTGATACAAGTACAAGAGCATGAAACTCCTGGCAGCGGTGAGATTCAGGGATGTTACGAAGCCAGAATAATCATGTTATCTATGAGACTGGTTCTCTGTCACTCAGCTGGATGTGACTGGAAAACATGTGATGCTATCATAGAGGGGGAAACCAGTGAGCTGCTTATAGAAGCACACACCACTCTGCCATAGGTGGGAGTAGGGACAAGGTTTATTGGTCTATAAAAATGGCCTAAGCCCAACAAGAACAAGCCTGGTGTTTGACCGTTCCCCTCTAAATATGTTCAGCTGTTCTCTGTAGCTTCAAGCAGAACATTGATCAGACTTTGAAATAGCATTCTGTCATCTGCTACACAAAAAAATATAGCTTTCAAAAACGTTTTCCACTCAGATGACTTCCAAACCAGTTAAGCTCAGACTCAACAATATAAACTTGGTCAGCTATTCTTCAGCACACATTCAACTGAAACCAACCTCTTTTTGCCCGTAATGTTTACAAATAAATTGTCATTGTATTGTAATTATTCTATGCACTCTTCAGTCAGCATTTCTTGAATTGATCTGTATAGATTTTTATTTCTGATATTATGGCAGACCAGCCCCGGCAACAAAAAAAAAGACAGATCCAACAAGTTTTTCTCATCCTCTCTTTAACTCTACTGGTCTGAAGACACGCAACCCCTAAAAACTGGCTATCACACCCAGCACTTGTGCTCAAACCCAGGCCAGCATTCGATACGCGCATCTTCAGACTGTCTTTGATCCATTAGGTTTGTCAGCAGAGGAAAGAATTGTGTGGTGTGGTAGCAAAAGACTGACCTGCAGCCAGTTTATATAGCTGTTATATATATGTTACCTGAAACTGTTTGATTCTAAAGTTTGCCCCTGAACCTTCAAGTCCAATGCTGAGAGATGGCAGTGCATATCACTGCTGAGCTCGCATGGAGTGCTCTGTGCTGGTGTTTCTGACTGCGCAGTTGGCTGCCAGCAGTGGCTTGACACAGCGCTACAGCTTCATCCGCAGAGGGTTTGTGTCGCGTCTCCGAGCAGTCGACTGTCACTCTGTAAGAGGAGGGTAATAATAGCCGGGCGCCACGGCGAGTGGTGGCACAGGCGATTTTGAAGAAACATCAGGGAGACGCTGACATTTGAGTCTACAAGGAGAGAAACCCAAGTGCTGCAACCAATAAAGACTCACACGGATATTCTCCCTGGCCACGCGCAGACGAGAGGCGGAAAGAGGAAGAGCAAAAGGAGATGTCAGTGTAAGATGAAAATGTGTTGACCTGGTGATATTGATACTCGGCTCATAACCTCTACAGGTGGCCGCCGCCGCCGTCAGGGGGCACTTTTGAATGTGACTTTCGGTGGATGACAGCCTGGACTGCTGACTTCGACTGATGCCAGCATGTGACATGATTTCTGCCCTTTATTATTATGATGTGCATTCATAAATGTTTTCAGAAAATAAAAAATGAATAGACCTAAATTCAAGAAACCGCAGAAAAGAACTACATTAATAAATGTATATGTATTTGAATATTTTTCAATCTTCAAAACTAAATTACAAAAAATACATTTTGTGTTCTTATGTACTTATTTTCAATCTGCATGGTTCCCTTTGCCATGAATTATATAATAATTATATAATAATAATTCCTATAATATACAGTTTGAAATGCTGTTGACTGTACGTCGTCCATTCACCACTGCTCCATCTAGACGAACCAAGGTCGGAGCATGAAACAGCCAGGACAGGTAGCCATCAACATATCGGGAGGGTCTAATAATAGAAATGGTCTGGAATAGCCACAAGTCAGACTGTCTTAATTGAATTAGTATATTAATTAATTTAGCTTAATCGGCCGACAACTGTTCACCCTGATGACAGAATATTAATTCAACGTCGCGATTTGAAAGACAGAACTGGAGCAGGCTGTTCAGGTGAACCCCACTGTGACCTTTAAGTCTCCAACTTCAGTCCAGTCGAAGGACCAGTTCACTTGTTTAAAATGTCAAAGTAAGTTTTTTATTTCACTCAGATTACTAGAGTCACTTCCACAAATAAAAATAATGCCAGTTTTAGGCACCAAACCTGTTTAAAAGCTGGTGTCTTACTTCCCGTAAAAAAAAAGAAAACCTTTGGGGCCGTTTTCTTGGTTTATCATCAAAAGGTATTGACTGAGCCGATGCTTTGAAGCAGCGTAGAACGTTCAGCTAGTTTCAAGTGTCATTAGCTTCAGGGCTTTTCCAGCGTGCGCCAGGTAAAGATTAGATAACAATCAGCCCTTTTTATAGATACTGTTGGAGGTACTGAAGCTGTTCCTCCACCGCGCTCTTCGTACGAAGCCGCAAACATGAGAGGAGACAGAGGGAAGAGATGTCATTTCCTCTACAGCTCAATCCCTCCTGAGTGTCAGTTACTGCCGCTAAAATGGAAATGCAGTTAACAGGGGGAACGATCAAGAGAAGAAGTGAAATAAAACGTGACACTCACTTTGTGCACGTATCACGTGACCTTTTCTTTTTCCCGTTTTTTAAAAGCCCACTTTTGACCCAAATTCATCTTTCTTTTTAAGGGGATGGAAGAATGGGACACTTCATGACAATTCTCTATACTACCCATGTTTTAGTTGATAACTGAAAGAGAGAAGTTGAGATTTGTTATTGTTTGTTCCAGTTTAATAATAATAAGTGCTTGCCTTGCATCTCTTGAAGCCAGGGGTCTCAAACCTGTGGCCCACAGGCCAAGTGCAACCCACTGCTTGATATCTAGTGGCCCACCACTGGATATGAAAGTTGAGGTTTGACGGCCCACTTGTACTTAATCCTGCAATTTAAAGTGTCAATCCCAAGATGTCAAGGCCCCATTGAGTCAACTAGAGAACAGTTCACAAGTCTAGGCTTACAGAAACAAGCGGAAATCATAAATGCTAACTCCCACAAACCCAAAGATTGATGCATCTTGAGGGAATTCACTGTGTACTACAGGTGTATTATAAAGAAGTATAACTTATTTGTTTAAAGTAATCACAGAGATAAGTTATGTAAAATATCAAGCACCAAAAATACCTTGATAGAAACACTTTAAATCCATGATACGTTACCAGCTGCTATAGAGATTGACAACCATGCTAACAGTAGGCTAGTGGCCTTCTGTAATTTGCATGAAGCATTTGTCACACATCTAGTGTGACGTACTTGTGGGGATGACTTGTGTGACTGGGCCTAATACCTAATGTGGACTCTCTTTGACAGTAATCCTGGGGCCTCAGGTAAATTTGAGACCCCTTCCCTTAGTGAGTGTCACTGCAGTCACTACCCAATCGGACGTCCGTCAAGGACCTCCATCATCAGCAGCTTCCGCATGCTCTACTTCACACAAGAAACACAATCGATTCTGCAGCAAACGTACTGAACTCCTGTGGACAGCCACTTCTGACACCATTTGTCACACAGAGTGGAGAAAGCCTAGTCTCTAGTCGCT
The DNA here is from genome assembly GCF_027744825.2 of Synchiropus splendidus. NCBI lineage: Eukaryota > Metazoa > Chordata > Actinopteri > Syngnathiformes > Callionymidae > Synchiropus > Synchiropus splendidus. Next base: position 5,182,282 of record NC_071343.1, on the reverse strand, counting down.
TTTGAAAGACCTGGATACCAGCAGATCAAATGAATGGGTTTTACCGAAGAAGTCGATTTTTTATTCGTGACTCAAACTAAAAGTCGTAGAGTCACGATTGCACATCCATCAAAGCGAAGAACAAAGAGCTTCTTGTTCCACGACATTCCTCTCCTCAGACACTGGCATTATTAAGGGAGAAGATCCGTTTGTATCAACTGCAGAGCTCCAGAAACACAGACTCTTGAGGAATAACATCTGCATGTTTACGCAGGAGAAGATTCACCCCCGATAGCCTGCGTCAAAATGAAGAGGGGGAGAAAAAAAAAACAAGTGGAGGAAATTTGTGGAATCCCATCTGAGATTGGTTCCCTGATGGATTCCTTTTCCTGTCAGCTCAGACGAGAAATGAAGCCGGAGAAAATTAACTCCTGATACAGCCACGCTGAATTAGACAGGGAGGGAGACGAAGAAGAAGAAGAAGAAGACGACAGACTTTTTAAGGATTCCAGCCTTGTCATTTTCAATTTTCTGCTCTTTGGACATGCTTGTATTCAGACTCCCGAACATCTATTCACCATATCAATCCTAATTAGACAATCTGGGCCCAGGAAGGATGGGAGCGGGTTATTTGCATAATTTAATCATAAATACTCAGCGATACATATTTCCAAATGCATTTGTACAATTATCTTTCCATCCTTGGGGCAAAAGTATTAATATGATTAGGCAATAATTCTTCAAAAAAGAGGGGAATAAGAAACCAGCAGCCGCTTTTAAAACCAGCTTTGGGCTATATGAAAAAATAATTAATTTCAGAGGAAATCAATTTCTCTATGAGGCTATATTAGACAGTGCCAGGCGCGGGCCGGCGATGCTCGTCCAATCAGGAAATCTCATCTGCTACCTCTAACTTCTGTCAGTAGCGTTTAGCGTCGCAGCTGGAGCCATGTTCGCTAAACGCGCTGCTCAAGTGACGGAGGCTGTGAATAAAGACGAGCTATCTGGAGAGGAGGAAGGAGCGGAAATCAGAGTGACCCGAAATCTATTTCAGGCCTGTCAGCCAATCGGTTAAAACATCAGGTACGAATTACTGCTCACAAATGTAGCTGAACATGCTACATGAGGACAGACACACTTGAAAAGGCATAAGTGGAAAAGGCTAGCCACTTGATTTATAACATCATTTTAATTCATTTTGTCTTTTATTTATTTATTTGTTTAAATAAAGAGGGGAACATGTATACATTTGGTTAAGTTGAGCATATTTTAAGTAGATCGGAGGGGACCTAGATTATTATCTTTAAAAAATGTGGAATACATTTTTGTTGCTTTAAATTATTAAATTATGTTTTTCCTTTTTATATTTTTGTTTTCTACTAGTGTCACAGTCATTTGAAAGAAAAGCTCAGCTAACTGCAGTGTTACATGCCATTTCATTTCAAATGACAATTGGTCCTTCTGTACTTGTCATTGCAACAATACACGATCATAAAGTGCAGATATAATCCGTACTGAAAAAACAAACCAGAAAATAGCAATAAAGCAAAACATAACCTGTTAAAAATGAGTTGAAACTATAGCTTATCTAAAAAAACAATAGACCTTTACAATGTGTGAATCAAGCACCCACACTTCAGCAAAGATATAGAGAAAAAGGAGAATAAGGACTTGAGTTAAACTAAGAAATCTTCCATCAGTTCACCAAGGTTGGATCGCAGTGGCAGCAGACAGAGCAAAGAAGCCCAGACCTTCCTCTCATATGTACTTCCACAAATATTTGGGGGGAATTACAAGTTCAAATGAGAGACGTGGCCTCTCTGAAGTGTCCTCCTAGTCAAACATTGTGGACCATTAGATGGAAGACTTGTCTACATAATGTTCTCAAGCGATGGGTCCGCCTCCCAGTTGGACACCCCCAGAACACTTCAACAGTGAGGCAAGGTCCTTAAGACACCTCCACTGGCCTCTCACAGTGGGTGGAGTTCTACACAGAGTCTCTCCAAGATGACTGAGCTACCCACCCTAAAATTCATTTGTCACCCTGCGAATGACTGAACAATCAACGAGTTCGTTCAGAAACCTTGAAACATTTTGACAAAACCAGAGGCTTGAGATGTACGACAGCAGAAAACACAGACAGTACATGAAAGGTGGATTCATTAAATGAGGGACCGTGGTGAGCAGCCTGGAGGTTTACGCTGTTCATTTTCCCAGTCAAGGAAAAAAGAAAAAGATTTTGGACAACTGATGTCCCTGACTGGAGGATAAACAACCGCGACCTCTTTGCCATGTAAAGTCCACAAATGAGTGTCATGCAAAGCCTCTCTAACAAGTTAAAAGAGAAGACTGACAGTCACAATGACTAATTCTTTAAAAGTGCCATTGGAGATGAGGAAACTTTTCACATCTCAAATCTGCACTTGTTCCAATTCAATGAAAAGCCACTGTTCTATTCAAGGAGACTATTTGCAGAGGAAAAAAAAAGAAGAAGAAAAACACCTTGCCACCATCTGCCAGCTGCACAGTCGACTTGAGCACATGTACTGCTCCTAATCAAATTTAACAGAGCCCCACTGAAGGATTAAAAGTGTCGAAAAACAAAGATGGTTAATTTGGGTTTTTTTTCTTTCTCACTCAATAAACACAGATTCCAATTTGACTTTCAAGAAAGTAGGAGAGTGCGACTATTATCCCAGTCGCTTTCCTGGCCGCTCTCTGTCTGTGTCTCTCTCTCCCTCGCTCTAATCAGGCATCTGTCACTCTGTTTTTGAAGTTATTATCGCGCGGGCTCCCTCTTGGATGTGGTTGCTGGGTGACGGGTATCTTAGCACCCACTCTGACTGGGAATGATTTGAATGGAATCCAGAAATCTCCCCTGAGTACCTGTAAACACATCCGTGCCTTGTAGAAAACAAATATATTATAAGAGAGCTCAGCAGAGTAGAGGAGAGAGACAAGCTGGCACCCTCAGTGGCAGCTCACACTGAGCGCTAAACAAAACAATTACCGTCATTTGCAAATATGTGTGTTTAGGCACAAACACTCTGGGAAAGAAATGGGGAAAGGTGAGCGCTCTCGCACCACCGGCTGTCATCTACTGGAGGGAGAAGTCGCTTCACTTTTGACACTCGCAACAAAGATCTGTCTGACTGAAAGGAGCGGAGGAAAATCTATTTAAGAAGGGCATGTAAGTGAAAAGCCGTCCCATTCCCAGTGGTGGGACGTTGTCTGGGGCGTGTGGTTAACCTTCAGGGGTAGACAATGATTGTCAATTAACTGCTGCATTTCTGTGCCCCAGCGTCGGTGTTGCCTTCCTCTACAAAGCAGACCCAATGAGAGATATGCGATATCTCGGCGTCGCCCGCCCCCCCTCCTCTGTTATAATAACCTTTTAGAGAGTTCAAGTGTCACGTAGCAATAAGAACCCTTTCCATCCCACCGCAGGGAAAATGAAAAGGAAAACAAGTAGCTGGAACAGAGGGGCTGCTGGCAGGCCGCTCACATTGTAGCAGAGATTACTGCACCAGGATCAGTCAGAGGGGCACTTTTATTTTGGCGGTATGATAAATTCAAACGCAGCCCAGCGATCAGAATAAAGATCTCTTTGAAGTCTTGTAAGTATTGAGGATGTATTCGCTAGCTTGTTAGCGACCTAGCTCTGTCTGCATTAATAAAATCTGTGAAATGATTTTTGTCAAAAACATTTTATGTCTGAGTCATGATTTTTTTTTTTTTCTGAAAAATATCAAGCAATTTTTAAAATATTTCACAAAACACCACCATCAATGAGTCATGTAAATTACAATTACATGATATCTTTTGAAAATGGCATTTTATGAAAAAAAAAAAAAAAAACTAAAATACTGCTCAACACAATAATGTTTTTGAAGTTTAAAATCTATTTGTAAATCAAGTGGCTGTGATAAAGCAGTGATAATCAAATATTCATTTTTGGAATATATTCAATGGAGTTATAAAAGAGGAATCTGTTTGTTTCCACATCAAACCGAAGCAGCAGGACGCAGCCGAGCTCTGTGATGCTATTCACATTCACACTGTGTGCAAAATGAGAGTTGTTTTAGCACAATAGACCGTGGGAGGGAAAGAAACATCATGTGAAATAGTACGACCCATTGTACAGGAGTATTATTCTCCTCATTGTTACCCCTCTGCCACTGTGATAAAAAAGAAAAAAGAAAAAAAAAGAGCAGTGACATTGTGGTTACAGGCGACATGAAAGCCCAAACCAGGTCCGGCTGCTGTTGTTGTGTAACCCGAGCTCTGATACTCATTTATCTGACCGGGAGTCAAAAGAGAAGGAACTGGTTTTCACCTGCTGTTTACGCAGACGGATCATTTTGTCAGCAGCAATTGAGCGGTGTAAAGCAGCACATCCCTGCAAATAAAATCAACTCTTTCTAAGTAACAGAAGCCTTTTATCCGGCTGATGCCTCCTCGCAGTGCCGTGATGTAATTCTCCAAATGGGGCAGGCAGGCAGACCGGGTCTGAGTGATTGATTTCAGCCCAGCATCAGGAGAACCTGGCTGCTTTCAGAGACAATTACAGTCCTGTCCGTGTGCCCGTAATAGCCCAGCACTTTAGCGTCATTAAAGCGACGCGAGGTACTGCATTATCCTTTAACCCCATCGCCGGCCATCCCCCCATTGACAACCCCAAGAGTTCAACCACATAGTTTGTCACCTGAACCAGACTGCAGGCTGGATCACTGCCTTATACATCTGCAGACAAGTGGGTGGTGCAGCTCCCCTGACGCTCCGTGTAAAAGTGACTTGTGGAGCTCATTGTCAATGGAAATTTCCAACAACAAAATGGCAACTAACATGTGGCTCGCTCACGGAACCCACTTGAGATACACTCTCTCAAGCTCCAGGCGATAATTCCCTCCTGAAAAGTCCGAAGTGTTTATTACTCCCCCACCGCCGCCGCCACCACTCCACTGATCTGAGCCTTTCCATCATATTTGCATTTCCTCCTCATTTCTGAGCAGCCGATCAATACGGAATCAATCACCTTGACAGGTAAGATGGTAAATTTGAGCAGACTTGTCCCATTCGGGGAGAGCGAGACCGATACATCACAGCCCACCAGCCAGCCACGGGAGGGACAGTGAAAATGGCTTTTAATCAAATATCGATCTCCACTTTAATCACTTTAAAATCCGCGGGAGAGAAATGTTTTATTTGGCAGGGTTGCTGCTTATGTTACTACAATCATGACAGGTAATAATCACCCTTTAAAATCATTTTTTTTTTTTCATTTATTGACTTATCCTTTAAAATATTCTCATATTCATATTTAAGTGAACATACTTCAGAGGTTCATTTTCGTAAGATTCATTTAGATTTAAAGTTATAACTGTGTAACAAACATGCATTAACACACTAGCAACCTCTTGGAGCAAGCGTTTATGTGAACTTTCAGCAATAAACTTTGAGGGATAAGGCAGCAGACTAAGAGGCATCAATTTAAAATGTGCTGTTCTTAAACAGTGTTCACACTGGGTCAAATTTTAATAAATTAAATAATTAAATCCAAGTACAAACCACTTGGGAGTGAGATTTTTTTTATTCATCTATGTGATGAATATATTTTTAAATGTTTCTTGGTCATTATGTCTATGAACATGCTAAATATTTCACGACACTTCTTCCTATCACTGTGCCGAGACAATAAAAATATAATAATTAAATTTTGAACTTTTCATCTGCTCCCAATAAAGAGTTTCTTATGAGTTCAAATGTGTTTTGAATTATTAATGAATGTTTACAGCAACATACTACAAAAACCATATCTACTTTAAATTAGTTTAACCTCAGCAAGGACATACTGTGATGCCAGATTTATTTCAACCCAACAATGGTGAGTAATTTTAGCCAGTTTAATGACATGTTGAGAGCTCCATGTTCTTGTGTGTAAGCTGTTTTAAGGCTTCTGGAATCTTATTCTGCAGTGTAAACAGAATTATTTACTCTCATAAGCATCGCAAAATTCCTCTCATGTGACACCAATAAATATTGCAGGACATCTCCTAACTAAAATATTAGCTCCTATATTCGTATTTCTAAGGACAGAACTGATGTTTTTAGGTTTGGAAGTGTGTATAAATACACATGTGGGTATGTGTCTGCAATTAATATATAAATATAATTATTGCTAAGCATTTAAATAGTTGATTTGATAGCTTCTGCTATTTGAAGCACAGTTTGAGCTCAATAGAATCACAATTGTATCCATTAGTTTCAATTTTTAAGCAGATTCCTTGACACATATTTGACTTCTTATCTGCTGCTTCCGGTGTAACATCTGTACTTCACTAATCTGGTAAATTCCAGCATCAGTCATTGAACTTGTGTCTGAACTTCATTCCACAGTCGTTAAATTTAATTGTGTTTACTCACACTGTCCTCCCTGAAATACATGGTGTTTTGAGGTGTTTTTTTGGTGACATTAATTCTATTTTAATTGAACTTCGATAAAAATCCCATCGTGACGTTTGAAAGTTCGAGGAGTTCCTCAAATGTTCCACACGTGTTTCAAGTTTCCCCAAAGTTTGCAGTGGTTGTTACGAAACTCAGAACCGACGCCGTGATCGTAAACTGTTGTTACATGGAATTAAGGATGTTCCGAATGATAAAGAGCGGCGCTGCCTCGCGCCTTTACGCACGGATTTGCGGTTGTCAACACGCGCTGGCGCCGCCACCCCCACTAACCTGGCGTTGGTGCAGTCGTTGTAAAGGGTCTCGAAGTCCTTCCTGGAGATGAGTTTGCAGCGGTTGACGCCGGGCTGGATGGCGCCGAGCCCTCGCAGGATGCGGACCTGCTCCACGTTGCAGACCACCGGCGTGATCTCCAGCCGCTTCAGCTTGGTGTAGACGGTGTGCAGACCCCCGACCAGGTGCTTCAGGAACAGGTCGAAGGCTTGCGGGAGGCAGATGAGCTCGCACCCTTCCACGGTGAAAGACGCCACCTTGGCACCGCGGAGCTCGACCATCTTACACTCGTTGTTCTGCGGGATGTTCTCCACGGGAGACGGAGTCGAATAGACGGGCTTGCCGGGCGGCAGCGCCGCGCTCGGGATGCCCGGGCTGCTGGTGGCGAGCAGCTCCGATCTGAAGAGGGTCGGCGCGGATGGAGGGGCGAGGGATGGAGACGGCGATGAAGTTGTGGACGGCGGGGACGTGGTCGGAGTGGAGATCGGGGGCACCAGAGGATTTGGAGGAATGAGTGCAGCCGGCACGGCCATGGTCACCGACAGGAGGGGAAGAGCGCAGCCGAAGTTCAAAGTCCAAAAACTGCCGAAACACCCCCAAATGAAAGAATCCAACTCGAGTTTCGCTCCTCGGATAAGTTGGGGAAGTAGAAAAAAGAGCAGCCGAGGAGAAATGAGTGAGGGGGCTCGTTCGGGAGGGGGGGTTGAGCGCCAGGACAATGATCAAAGATAGGAGGAGGAATGACAGGAGGAAAATGAGCTGAAAAGTGCAGCTCCGCTCTGTGGATGAGTTGTTGTTGTCACACGGTGCAGAGAGGGAGGAGCCAGGGGACTGAGCAGACCTCTCCATGTGGCTCCTCGATCTTCACGTGCTACTCAGACCTTTCATTTGTGCCTGTAATTCACCTGTGGGGGGAAAAACAGAAACCGCAACTGAGAATTGCGAGTCACACCAGTCCTGCTGTTAAAGTCAAGTTTTCACTTATTGATTCAAGCCCGATAAAGCAAAAAAGAACCTCACCAGTAGTTTCACTGAATCATTCTGAAAAGTGGACATGTTTGGTTGAACCTCATAGAGAAATAAACAAGTTTTTCAAAACATTATTATCATCTATGAGACCACAGCAGGTGTGATCTCTGTGACCTCAAAAAAAAAAAAAAGGCAGCATTGTGAACTGAGATAGGTGACAGTTTGATGTCATACAGAAACGGAATCTATGAGCTCAGTACAAGAAGAAAAAGTGTTCCTGTCTCCCACAAAAAAAAGAAAAAGTACCAGATCAGGTTTTGCTACCAAGTAAGGACAGAAGTCCAAGATTTAACCATGCTTAGTTAAAGTGGAAAATATGTTGACAAAAACGATTTTAGCATGTACTTTGTATGTTTGTTGTTATTGTTTTCATTGAATTAATTTTCATTTTGTTTGTTTATTTGTTTTTGGAATATACAGTGTTTATAGTAACTGACAATTCAATTGTTTATTTATTATATGATGATTATTTTCTCCAATGAGATGCATTTCATATATATATATATATATATATATATATATATATATATATATATATATATATATATATATATATATATATATATATATATATAAATATATTACAAAGTGAGTCACAGACCAAGCCATAAAAAAAGCCTTATCATTGGTATAATATCAGATAATAACAAAGTCAGCAACTGGAAAACAAACTAAGGAAAAATTTAAATGACGTACAAAGAACCAAAATATGACTTACACAGAACAAAATGTATAATAATCAGGCAAACAGACAGACATTTCTTTAATTTTTAAAAGGCTAGCAATAGCATCTTTAGCGACTTCAACACGGACTCTGGTGAAAATTCAGAATTCAGTGTCGACATCTATTATCTTTGCTAAATGACCAAACACAGTAAGCGACATGGACATGCACAAACGGTCATTGAGTTTTCAGTATTTCATTTAATTCAGAGCCAACGATTCACATTTCAAGCTCTTACAGGAAACGGTACGAAGGGCCAAATCTGGTCCCCGGACCACGAGTTTGACTCATTCCATTCAGGGTCACAGAGAGATGACACCATGCACACAAAGATAGACCACTCTCATCTCATCAACGGACAATTTAGAATCATCCGCTAACCTCTTTATGCTGATGTATTTATTAAATCTCCTCAAAATGTGCTGCGATACCCATCGATAAATCATTCTTGTTAACTAAAGCCAATGCGGCTGCGGCACAATTATCTGTATTTCCAGCGTCTTCCTGTTGTCCTGCGGTATCAGCCAGCTGAAAGATAAGCACTTTGTCTTTACAAAATTATCATTCAGGAAAAGAGGTAGCTCCTAGTGTAAAATCAATAGCTGTTTAAAATTCATTGTCAGGCAATCCATTTGCCCTTTATGTTGGTAACCTTTCACTTAAATATGCACCATATTAAGATTTCATTATACACAATGAATGTCACAACAGTTTGCCACCATTTTTCCTGTTTGCATGGGTTAACTGCAAATCATTGTGCTTGTAATGTCTGAAAAATGACTTCATTAACATTATACAGGGGAAGAAGGGGGGGAAGCACCAGTCTCCTAATAGGTAAAAGCCACCACAGGATGTTATGATACTTCAGAAGAAACACATTTCGCCAAAGCGGGAGGGCTTCATGTGTGGTGGGAAACAATGGACGAGGTCGGAAAACTAAATATATATATATATATATATATATATATTTTTTTTTTTTTTTTTTTTTTTTTTACTTTAAATATTTCTTTGCAAATGTCCAGAATGTAAAAAAAAAAAGAAGAAGCATTGCCAGCGATTAAAGTTTTCCTGACTTCCACCAGCACTTTTCCAAAGTACAGTACATCTGGATGAGGTTGTGTAAAACAAATGACTATGTCAAAAAGTAATCACCCGATATGATGTATGGCATCAAGAAAGCGTTGTAGGATCCGCGACGAGACTTGTGTATGATCAATGACACAGTATATTGTTTGATGTCATAATTTATTCACCCCATAAAGCTTTGATAAAACAATGTTGAAAAGCAATTTAAATTGAATTCATTTAAATGTCAGTTCGCATGGTTAGGGTTTTTCTATAATTGGCTATTTAATTAAAATAATTTTCATAGTCATTAATACAGCCGGCAACTTGTAGCAGGCTGACGTGTTTTAATTACATGGTATTAAGAAAATTGATATGCTTTAGAAAGCATGGTGAATAAGAAATAATTAGACCAATCATGCATCATCCTCATATGGACATGAAGTGTATCGCCATATAATTGATGGAGTTAAAAAAGGAGAGAGATAAATAACTTTAATTGTGCCTCGTTGGTGTAGTGAGCTTGCAACAAAGAATCACACTCGCCATGTATTATATTTCAGAGGCAATTCATTATCTGTAGCATCACTTAGCTCTGCATGCCCAGCGCTCTCCTCTAACCCGTGATCACATGACATTTGAAACAACGCAGTCTTTTAAAATGTCCTTTTAGCTGGTCTGCATAAATCTCCCGCCTGTGTTTCTGCCGTGTCCGGCCAGGGGCAGGGAAGCGATAGAGTTTAGCATCATTTAGATGCTCAGAATAAAGCACCTATTGATCATGAATATTTGTTTCTCCAAGGTTACGCAGCCTTGACCCCATCTATCCTGAGACACTCTCCTACACAAACATGCCACCGGGGGTGAAGGGGAGGTATAACGCCAGCCATTTCTTTTGGGATTCAGAAGCTCTAACTTAATGTATCATTTTTAATCCAGAGTTTGATCGAAATCTTCTGAAACTGTTGCGGTGCATTATGGGATTGGTGAGTAGTGGGAGTGCTTTATACTAGCGATGAATGTAAAAGGAGGTGATGTGAATGTCCGTGTTTAGCCTCCAGTTAGCAAGATAACGCATAAGGAATCAGATCTGGGAAATGGGTGGATTACATTTTGGTGCTGTTCTGCAGTTCTCTCTGGGTCTTGGAAGCCTTGAAAGGATTCATTATTCTACTGATGTGCATGCAGCCAACAGCTCGTAAAAAATAATCTGTAGTGGAATCACTAGAGTAACGTAATTGGCAAGTATCTGGCAATATGGTGTGGATACGATACATGGCGATACTGCAACTACAGTGATATTATGTAATATTTGTTCACAAGGGACATTAAAGGGAAATTTAGGGGAATTAAAGGGGGGAAAAAATCACACAATACAGAAAACGTACAATATAATGTGCATGAAAACAGGTTTATTTTTATGAACTCAGTCCATTTATACCGTGAGTTTTATTTTGTGGTCCAACAGAGGAAAGAACATCTACCTTAATGAACAGAATAACGCTGTGTACAGAAAGAGAACACTAGTAGAATTTACCACAAATGACAAACGCAACAGAATATCCAAATATTTATCTTTGGAAAAACAATACAGGAGACGTAACATATCATTACAATATCATGCAATATTTCCTTACACCCCTAGAGTGACTGTGAATAAAAAATGTGTTGTTCCCTTGACATTATTTTTGGGTTGCTATGAGAACAGTTGGGCACTCTACCCTCATAACATTGGTTCAACTCACGGTATTTTTGGGCATCATCTAACACAATTCCAGAATCAGGGAAATTGATTTGATTGTATGCCGCGTTTAATAAAGCCATGTGATTTCACCTGCAAGGCCCAAGTCTCAGTGCTTTTCTTTGACAAACAGGTCTGGCCCTTCAAAAATGCATGTATCTTTTTGAATGAGTGAAACAGTCACCAACAATCCATCATGTGAAACTGATCTATATTCAGAAAATCAAAGAGATGAATCAATGTCTTGTATCTAGGATCTTGCCAATGATAATTCATGACATCACACCTGTATACTCCTTTAGCTCTAGACTCTTCCACCATCATCACTATTCCTCCCGCTATCTTCATCACCATCAGGTCCTCTGCTGTAACTCTTGCAGGTGACGGCAGAAGTTGGATGGGAACTTCCCTCACCATGTAACGTGACACATGCTCTGAATACTACCATTCAAACACACACACAAAGCCATCTCGAACCACCGCCATCCATACCTCCCCGACCTCCTCCAACCCCACAGTACTCCTCAGTGATCGCCAATCTTGTCACCCTCTATTTGGAATTCATTATCAGTCCATAGACTAAATCCCCCACCTTCAAACTCATTCCAAAATAATGGTTACCCAAATTAAATTACTCGCTGCACCCCACCTCTCCCACCCCAAGATGGGAGGCTGAGCTCGAAACCAGCTTGTTCCCTTCTTTAATATGTAACACATTTTGTTTTCATACTCGCAGCAACATAAACCCCAGTAGCTGTGAAGACGCATCTTCTCTGACTCATAAAGCACATCCCGCACTGTAAACAGATTCATCAAATCAATATGAGAGACCATTGTTTTTAATTTTTCCACATCGACTCTCCTCGGTTCGTGGATGCCACTAATTCATCTGTGATTCTCATTTGTTTGTTTTTTCTGTTCTACAACATCCATGCTCGCTCTCCATCACTGGCACCACTGACAATCTCATCCCATGCTTCACTGAACATTTGTTTTGCTTGGACTTCAGTTGGTTTAGTTAAATAAATTACTTTTGGGCTCTCAAACGCTCGCTCAGATTTGTCATGGACTGAAGATGTCAATAAAAGCCTCAGCAATCAACCACTCCGATGTCAGAACTCTGTAAATGGTGAGAAATGTGCCCATTACGAAACCTTAAATTAAAGGTCGTCGTTTGAGATGTCTGTAATGAATGTTTTGATTTATATCTTAAGTTGAGTTTAACTCGGGGAAATCTCAGGCCAACTTGTGAGTCAAACCCAGAGTTGTACGTCAGACACGCTTGCTGAGGGGCGTCTTTCGCAATTTGGAAACGTTTTGGCAGCAAACTTGATAAATGAAAGGAGGGTAGTGAAGAAGACCTGAGGACCGCGCTTCCCCTGACATGTGTTGTCAAGGAGGTTGTTACTCAATGGTTAGTTGGGTGAATGTTGCGATTTGTCAAGGAAATCTGCAAAGACAAGCAAGCAGAAGAAAGAGGAGGCAGTGTGAGAAGTTGTGCAAAGGATGGTGAAATGTGCATGGTGGTGTTTCAGCAAGAGGTCAGACGTGTGGTGGGTAACTTCCACCACTATGTGTTGCCGTTCGTCAGCTGACTATGAAGTTAAAATGTGTGTTTTTTGAGGACCTTCACTACATAACGCAACCCTTCCTCACTCCCAAGGCGTAAAATATTGATGTTGAGAGGTGGACTTTTGCATCCAATACTGACACCAAAGGCAGCTTTCAGCATTGCATATTGACACATAGGTGTTTCAATGAAGTAAAACATGTTTTCCTTCCTGTGTAGGGTTCCAGGGGTGTGTGTGGAATATATATAACCGCCTACACATAACTCCTAATGTGGCCCCAAATTGACACATCATTACATGTAGAAGAAAAGGAGCACCATCCATGGCTTACCTAACTCCATCCTCGTCTTTCTTTTGCGTAATGCACTGCCCACGACTTCAGGATACGGCACAGACGTAATATGATGTGTGTTGCATTATCATGCTTATGTGGTGAACAAAATAGTACACCAGCAATTCTAACAATTTAAACTAAAATGAAGTACCAAGAGACCTCAAATTTCTTTGCTAGGCTTTGCTGGAACACTTCATTAGGCATCATAGTCGACGTTCCCTTAGGTGACTCATGCTACACGTCCAAAGTTTCGGTACGCTACTCGGCAAATCAGTAAACAAACAGCAGTTAATTTAACCTCAGAGGTAACATTTTACAATACCAAACAGACTTGAGAAGCCTGGAAGAAATGCCACATATTGTTCAAGCAATTCACTTTTCAGCTTTCGATTTTCGGCACCATCCGATTCCTTGAGGAAGCGGTAGAAGTAGAAGTGTAAGAAGAAGAAACCGACCCAGAGAGGTTGATAAACAATTGAGATAGGGTGAGCAGTGAAGTTCAGCCATCCAAGACCAGCTTGCTGGCTTGGGAATCTTTTCCAGAATTCCTCCAGACAAGTCTTAATAAGTCTTAGGACAGAATATCAAGGTAAACTCTGTTTCTCACGGAGGTTCATAGATTGAGGGAAGTCTGGTCCACTTTACTGCGGCCAGGAATAAGCAGAAAAGCATTGATAGAAGAAAACAATTTCTACACAATGAATGTGTTAGACAACAGTACGACAATGGCTGAAATGTATTTTCACTACACAAATAAAGCATAAAAGGGCCTGTGTTCTGGCTGAAGCCTTCACAGAAATGTGTCAAACAACCGCTCTCTGCTGCTAACATGACGACACAAAAGAGGGACAAATCGAGCTCAGTTCATTTTCAAAGAGCCCGACTCACAATTAGGGCAGTCACGGGCCACGTCCGACAGTGCTTCACTTGACATCACGCAGCTCCCAATATAGCCACGGCGCGAGAAACAGAGATTTGTGGATATCTAAATTGCCAAAGCAGAAACCTGTATAAACAGCGGTAATTACCGGGCCATTGACAGTCTCTCAGTGTTGTGCTCATTCTGCCACTGCCGCAGTGATTAAAATGAATCCTCATCGACTTCTCCATTAAAGCGCTGGCAGGAGCGATCCCATGACCTTTCCCCATTGATTGAACATAACAATCACAATTCAATTGTAATGCAAAGAGAACATTTGTTATAATGTACACGAGATGCATGAGCCATTTCCTGCGAGCGGGGAAGGGTAATCAATGGAGTGACTCTTGGTGTGATGCAAGGAGAATGAGACCGTGTTTGCCAGCCCTAATTCATACAGCCTGCAGTGTGTGATGGAAGCCAATGATTTGCATGTAAACGCTCTGATTCCACCATGCTCATCATATAATTGGATAACAGATCCAGACCGCAGCGGAGGCAAAGGTAAACACTGCATTCTGGTGTGGACGTACGCGAGGACGCTCGGCTTGTGCCACCTTTGTCAGTTCAAATGAACCCAGACAAACGTTTATATTGAGAAACGCTCACCATTTTCTACACTAGACATAGCGGTCAAAGATCGGTGGTGAGTATAGCATCTTAAACCTTTCAACAACCAACACATTGTCACTCCTAAAGCAACACATATTGACTATCGTCAAGTGTACTTTGGTGACTCGAGGTTTCCTCACCCATGAGAGGTTCATAAAGAGGTGTTGTGCGCTCTCATTGCTACTGCACATTAGATGTTTCTTGGTATGTATAGCACCTCATGTACAATAATACCAGCATACAGGGAGCTTTTTTTTTGCCAATATCTAGTGAAATGTGACTTGAAATGTCCGTGCTTCCGCACCATCAGTCCGGCAGAACTCTTTTTAAGGTACCATAAAGAGGAGCGTGACCGTTTTTATCTTCCCTGCCATCAAACTCAGGCACATCGCCACCCTGACCCACAGAAATGGCGTTGCAGATAGCGAAACAAGCTTAATCCATGCTAAAGATAGTAGTTAAGTGTGAGGAGGAAGCCCTAGAGTGGACCAGTTTGAGGAAGAATGAGCTGAGCCAGGAGACAATGTCATTGACTTCCTGGTCAAGCTACATAAACTACTCTAAATTGCTGTTTCTGGGAGAAAATGTAATCAAAGAAATGAGTGATACGCGTGGTCTGGGAGGAGGCTCTGGGGCAAACCCAGGATATTGTGGTGAGATTATCTCACTGTAGACCACGGAATGTCTTGGTATTCCCCAGGAGAGCTGGAGAACTTTTCTAGGGAGAGGAAAATCAGGAGCCCTTCATCTCTTTAACCTGGCAACCGGTATTAGACATGAAAAAATACACTCTTACTATTCTTACACTCCTCTCCCCCAAAAGTTTGTTTGATTAATTGTGAATGGCTGGTAATCATATGTTTTATGGCCTCATTAATTCCTCGGCAGCATCTTAACATAGCATCTGGTCTTCTATACAATGACACATCAGTAATCTCAACAGCAGCAGTTTTAAATGCGTCATATGCTACGTAGACTCCTTGGAGAGATGTCACAAAGCAACAAACCAAAAACTCAATGAAATCCACGCAGTTTTCCATTTAATGGACAACTTAATAAATAACTTTAAAGACTTCAAAATCACTGAGCAGTGAACCTACTATCAAAACAACGTACAATAAAGCCCTTGTGTGCGTCTGTGCGCGCACGCGTGCGTGTTATAGTCAATTAAGGGCGAGCTTGTAAAAGCGTAATAAGTAATGATTAGCTAAAGCCAAGCAAGTGAAACCACAACTTGCACAAACCAACAGAAATGGAAGCACAATCCCTCTTTAAAAGCGGCACTTGATGGCGTCTTTCAAAAACTTGTCTTATGAAGAGTGTACGCGAATGATGTCCTTAAGGGATTTCTTTTTAGAATCAGGAGATTATAGTTTACACGGACATTAAACAGATTAAACCAGCCGGCTCTCTAAAGGCAGTTTATCTAATGGAGAAAATGTGGTATGCTAATTGAGAAATTCTGATGGTAAAATTATATTTAACCCCCCCTCCCCCCCTCTCCCTCGCTCTCATCCGCCGTCTCTCTGGCACAGGGTTTTACTTTGCCGTCACGAAATCAAACGGGCTCATCACACCTATGAGCGGCGAGACGTCGGTGGAGTGTTTGCCGTGCTAAAAGGCAATCGTCGCTGGAAAACTTCGTCGATGACAGATTCAATTCCATTTTGTAAATGTTTGATAAATGCTGAACAAACAGAGCGGCCTATCTCGCCCTGCTTTGAAAACAAAGGGCAACTTTAATGGCTTTAATCATCCATTGCTTTGACATGGTTATTGGCCTTAAAAATAACAGTTAACAGAAACTGTCCTGCTGAGGAAATTGAACCACATTTGGCGGCCGATCCGTAATTAAGATAGGGTATCCCGAGCAGCTAACTGTTGTGACGGGGAGCCGCATTCCGGGCCATACAAAGCCATTCAATTAACAGAAGGATCCAAAGAAAACAACCTCCCTATTATGTATCACTTACTTTAATCAGATTGAAAGCGATTGTATGCCGTTTTCAAAATCCCTTCACACAAACACGTTAATTAACAGATAGGAGGGTGGAAAGATGTATTTTTCATTAGCGAGTGAAATAATGTTCCTCTTTAACATCAAGGAAACTCAACGGCTTGGTGCCGTTAAACTAGTGAGCGGTGTAAATTCCCTGCCAGCGTTTTTATTTAATACCTCATTACTGTGGGTCCAGCCAGCATCGCTGTACCTTTAATCTGCACTAAAAGGAAATAATGCCTTTCCTGTTTTATTTACCAGCCGTACTTAACAAGTGTTCCTGTACAATTAGAATTGTTAATAGATCTGGAAACAAAAGGACTTTGAAGGTGGGAAAGTGCTGACATTATTTCACAGGGGAAAAAAAAAAAAAGATCTGCTGTAAATGTAGTTTCCTGGAACACCGCAATGTTGCTCTCGCTCATTAGAAATGCCATGCACAGGACATAAATCAAGGCCCCCGTAAAACATTTTCATTGCCACACAACACTAAATTACACACTTGCTGCTTTGCCACTTGGATTCTGTTTAAACATTGTAATTTGACTTTATTCTCGCTTGATCTATGCTGAGTTTTATAATCCATAAACACAGTATCTGCAATAAAAGTTAATAAATGTCAGAATTTGCATTTTGAAAAAAGGCAAACAGCCTGCTACACTTTTTTTGCTGCAAATATCAATCCATGAACCTTTCAACATTTCACTCAGACAAAATGCTAATTGTACCTTTAGGAATTTAAGAGACAAGCGACAAGAAATGAGATGCAATGTCCTTTAGAGTCAGACAATCGGCAAAGCTGGAATACATTAAGTGGAGAACGACTGTTTTCGACAGAGCACAATATAAATAGGAGTCCCTGATGTGTTGTCAGCGAGCAGTGCCTGGATTTATATTTATTTAATAAAGGGCAGTTCGGCTGTTTCTTTCCGTTTCTGAAGCGTAATTTAATCGCACTAAAGAGGTATACACAACATTTTTGCTATTTGACACTCTAATTTCCTCTCCCTCTCCGCTTTATTAAATCATACTCACATTCATTATTCAGGCTGGAGCAACAGATGCGATATCTAAAATTAACATTACGAGGCGATTTAAAATATCTGGGTCAAGTTGACCTTTTATCTAAGTTATTACTGATTGTATAATGACTTCAGATTAGATCAAAGAGTGCTTTGGTTTTTGTTTTTTTTCCATTAACATGCGCTCTAATTTGTTTCTCAGATACTGTGATTAAAGTTTAATATCTTCATTTTCACAAATATTTGTGGGGTTTCCGGTAGCTCTCATCAACAGTATTGCCAATATGAAACATTAGCTTAAATGTCTCAGTCGAGGGATGAAGGACTTCTATTCATTTTCCACTGTTTAGCGAATGTAGCATTTTGAGGGGAATTATAAGGTCAATTCCTCCAAGTCAGACACGGTAGACCTCTCAAGACACATCTTGTCATGGATGTATTATGGCTGGGCATGAAAATGGATTAAAAAAAGGTTTAAGTTTAGGTCGTGGGGGCAGCAGCCAGAAGCCCACCTTTCTCTCTCGTCTTTGATCATGCTCCAGTCATTGCTCCCTTTTTTTGACACACACTTTAGACCTTCCCCCAAAAGCCCGACCAACTTTTTAACACGACTTGTCGCAGGAAATCGCTGACCACTTCAGGAAGAGTTTATCAAGCGCTTTGCCTCTTAGCTCAGCTCTTTCTTCACCAAACCATACTCACCCACAGGCCTCTTAACCGAGGGCTCCACACTGAACCGTTTGTTTTATTATACGTGGGTCAACGCTTAATTCGTCCCTCTATACTCCTTCCTCATTTTGAGATTTCTTTAGGTTTGAAACCTGTCACCTCATTTTCTAAAGTCTAGCTGCGATCTTTGACACCTGCTATCCAGAATCATGGTAATTCTCTACTGACAGGGCTCATGCTCCAGTCATTGCTCCCCTTTCCACGAGTGATACCATGTACTGAAAGACATAAGACACATGACATTGCGTTCCCTTCAAGAGATGATAAGATAAAACTTTATTGATCCTCTTCTGAGTTTATCAAGGACCATGACGACACAGAAAGGAAACTATAAGTGATACAACGGTACAAAATATCTCCACGAAACCCCACTACAAGGCAATAAAACTTTGTGCTGGGTTTTCTCTTTGGATACGCCTGGAACACCTCACTGTGAAAGGTTCGGGGGGCATCCTGAAAATGACTGAGCGTCAACTGGTATCTCAATTTGGATGTGAGGTTGTTCTGCTATGAGCAAGTCTGGGAAGACACATGCCACTGCTAATGATGTTGACCTTTCTGCTGACACCAGCATTGGCTTTCGGCATATGCCATCCTCCCCGCACTCATGAACAAGACCCCAAGATACATGAAGGACCTCATCCCCAACCTTCTCCCACCAGCCTTATACTTAGAAGAGCTGATCCTCATTCCGACCCAGCCCAAAAAAAAAAAGAGTTGTTGCACAAGCCTAGCTTCAGCTCCTCAAAAAACCACGGCGAACTAATCCTCCAGCCTGATGCTTCGCGCCATGATGCAAGGGGATCCACTGACTACCGAAAATAAGTCTAATTTAAACGGCTCACTGCTCTCTCCGATGAATATAAAAGACGTGAAACATCTTGGCAGCGCTGCATCATGTGCTATGATATCCGAGCCGGCTGCGCCACAGTCCACCGCCGTCTTAATAGACTACGCATCCAACAACAATGATTATTCATGTCATTCTTCAAAGGTCCTTGAGAGAATCTCCCTGCAATTCAACCTTTCATATTAATTCAAGCTCGCCGAGATTGTACCATCTGGGCTCTTGTGCTCGTGATTAATACCAAAGACTCGACTCACATGTGCGACTGTAAACAAGTGCTTTAGAGTTAAATGGCACATACAAATGCTCCAGACAAACTCGTTCCCTGTGTCTAATTAGTGCTCTCGCTAATAAAACCCACTGTTAATTGCTAATACAGTCATCTCCTCCATACACAAATATGGGGATTTTCAGATTAACATAATGTGTCTTTTTCAGAGGAAAGGAATAATCCAACCAGAAACCTTCAGACATATGTACATAACATTCCTTATTTGCTGGAAAATGAACCGACTGGCGGGTGCAGCGCGATTAACGCCGCCGTAAAACATAATGACTGATCATCAGAGTGCAGATTAAAAACCAAACAAACCTTTCCCACTACAGCAATATTGTTTGTTCTAGACATCCTGCCTCTGCAAACAAAATTAAATTTGTAATCCCTCACTCACGTTCTCGTGGTCTGTTTCAATGTCACACCGGCTGCAGACGCGCAGAAGGAGGTTGGCGAGAAGATGCCACACAATAGTGACCTCTACAGGACTGTTCGTTTACTGCACAGACTTCAGTTGAGACGAGGACACAGAAGATAAAACGCGCGAGGAATGCAAAACGTTCAGGACGTGGGGAACTGGTGTCAGAACAGTCATCTTTAAATCAATAACAAGAGATTTGCTCGTGCGTGTTGACTGTGAATACAATTGTACACTTCGTTCAACATTACTGAGCAATTAGTTGCTTTGTAAAATTGTATTTATTTTTCTTCAAAAGAGTAATAATAATTCATGAGCTCTTCACACATGATAACCGGCGTGGGGCCCACAGGCGGCCCCTTCCCTGTTTTCACTCAGTGGCGATGAGGCTGCTGTGAAATTCCAACGCTAATCATATTATAACATGTTTATTTAAAACATAATGGTCAAATATTTAAAGACATATTTTTCCATTTTGTGCTGTTTCATTTTTCACAGCTCTGTTACTTCAAATATTAATGAATTCCAGAGGAATTCAATGTGGATTTTTAAATTGTATTTTCTCTTTCTTTGCCAGCTATTTTAAAATGCTTAAATAAATAATATCCTTTGAAAAATGTATCTAAACATTTCAACACTTTTATTTTATTTCTATATAATACTAATACTTCTATATAAGACTTTTTTTCATTGGTCTTTCATCAACATGTTCACTCTATTATTAGAAATCCAACATGACTAATTCAATTAGTTTCATATTATTCCACCTTTTGATCAGAAAATTTTATTATTTGATTTCAATTTCAAACTGCAGCGCTTATTCTTTGATTTAAAACCTTCCCCTTCCTCTCCAAAGTGGCCACTATTTGGTGCATTTTTGTTGTCACACTGGCTGGTGTACATTTATGATATATAAAAACATTTCTACCTATTTTCTGAAGGTTTTCCCATCATAAAAAGCTTCTTTTTCTGTGTGTTTTCTTTTGACAACCCTTCAAAACAGACCCAAATATATATTACCGACCACAAAACTCAATTGCTTTGACTATAAAAAAAAACAAAACAAACAAAAGATAAATTAATTTTAGATAAGTTTCCAAAAAAATACTTTTAAACCTGTAGCAAACTGACCAACAAGCCTTTGTTCACTTCTCATAACAGGCACCAAACACTGGTTAAAGCAACGCCAGGTAGAGCGGTTGGCCCATCCGGATTGTACTGAAAATAATCTGGCCGTCTTTAAACAACAACCATAGACTTGATCAATGGCGTAATGATCATCTAGAAAGTGATAATACATAGATAAGACAGTGTTATTTTATGCATATCAGTTGTGTTTTTAACCCACCAAACCACAGTTGACTGAACCACAGTAAGTATCAAAGCAATTGACATTAAAAGACCTTTGGTTAAAAAACAAAACCAAAACAAAAACAGGTTAACACCAAAACCCCACAAATCTCTTCCTTCGACAGATAAGACACAAGATAGTGTGTTTGTGTGTTAGAAGGGCAGACAAGAGGAATGGGAAGGTGCAGAGTTTCAGCTGGATAACAGAGGAGGAATGGATGATGTTCAGATAAGAGACCAAGTAAAGAGGGCAGACCAAACAGGAAAACTAAGAAGGGAGAATGTGCGGGGTGTTGCCTGTCTGAGCAGGAAAAAGTGCTGATACCAAGATGCGTGTTTGTGTGTGAAATATCCAGCCGGGTCGATATGTTTGTCTTTGTTTTCAAAATCTGTTGATAAAAACTGAGTATAAAAACAGTGGAAAAGCTGAAAGTAGAACACAAATGCGTCGATCCAGTACAGCCACTCAAATGCTAGTTTTTCCTCAAGAAAAGGAGGCAACAGACAGAATATTTTCTGAGGAAAAGCATCACGACTTTTTTCCTGGATATGCCAGGAAAACCTCCAAAAGGAAGGCGAAGAGGTAGCATCTTCAACACCCGAGCTTGGAATTGCATTTGGTGTTTTAGGCAGCCTCCAAAATCAACATGCACCGACATATGAAGGGGTTAATTAAAAACTTCTGAGGACCAACTCATTTGGCAAAAGTTTGATGAAGACAGAATTCTTTCGCTAATGTATTCCTGGCACAATGGCAAACCTTAAAATGCTAAATTAGTCATTAAGAATAGTGCCAGAACCAGAAGGGGATGGAGGGGGGGTGGGTTGGGTAATCTGCCACTTTTCCCACACAAGGGACCAGAAAAACACGGGCGATGTTGTAGCCCCCTTTTCCTTTTCTACCCAACTTCTTCTTTATGTATTCAAATTCACTTCAACAGCATAAAATCTTCCCAAGAGACATCATTGTCTTCCTGCTTGTCCCTTGGGCTTCCCATCTCTGTTACAGTTCTCCCTTCCAGTCCAACACCGAGCCCTGAGATTTCCACAACAGCCCCTGGATTAGTTTGTTAACATTGAATTTAAATGCATTTAAAAAGCACAACTGAGCGCACAAGATGTTGAAACCCTGCTGCAGCAGCTGTGTTCTACTCCGGCCGAAACAAATGTGCTGAATAGCTTTGAATAGATTCACCCTCCAATAGCAATCGCTGCCATGTTATTATGTCTGGAAATGAAAGGGTACTCACTGTTTCCTCTATTCTACATTTTCAGGGAAGTAAGAATGGCAAATTTTGCACTGATGGCTGAGCTGCAATTGCATTATGGAACGTCCAAACACTTCTCCATAATAACATTTTCCGAATGCTTGAGGAGGCACAAGGGTCTGCTCTAGTGAACCTGAATGTGTGAACCTCGATGCATAAAGTGAGCAGGAGGCCAACTCTTTATTAGATGAAATAAAAAGCCTCAGGCATTTCAGCTAATACACTCAAGAACAAAAAGGACTGTTCGACGTCCATGTGTGACTCAATATTTCTGTTTTCCGACTGATAAATGAGTGCTGACGATTTGACAACAAAATTAAGAACTTGACTCATGCTGCTTTCCGCATCATTAATTGTCTCCTAATATATTCCTAAATCAGCAGCTAGCGAACCTGCAGTCGGACATTTTGATGTGTTTTCTTCCTTCATACACTGTTTTAATGCATTTCTCTATGGTTTCTCCCTCTTCTGGAGTCGCATAATAATGATAGTTGCGTGGACATTTGTGTCCAATTGAATCAAATGTCAACATTCACATTTTAAAAAGTAAGTAGCTTGTAACTGGATATATGTCGCACCTTATTTGCTCATGAGCTTTTGACTCATGATAAGTTTGCAACGTGAGTCACGATGATGTGGTACAATACACACAGCCCATTATCTCTCCGTGGCGTAACATATTGATATTAGGAAAGTTGACCTGCATCCTACACTGATGCTAAAGTAAAAATACTAATTAGGCAGTGGCCCTCAGCTGCCTCCCAAAACAATCTTTCGCTGCCATGTTTGCTGATGAACTGAGCGTCGCACTGGTAGTTTCCGGCATCCAGCACAGAGTCGTCTGACGCGAGAAGCTCACCTTCCACGTTTCCTGAGACAAGGTGCAGCTCTCCAGCCGGGTTCAAGTCTGCGGCCAAAACCGATTTGCTTGCGTTCCCAACGCGCTTTTGAGACAGAACCCGCAGTGTGAAACCGCTGACCCCAACCTCCGTCTTTTATTTACATGACACTGACACACATGCCATCGGGATATGCCATGGAAGCTATAGGAGTGTGGATGTACTGTAGACGAGGTGGCAAAATGTTCTCTTTTTAATGCGTTGGACACTCTGGATGACAAGCTAAAATGGTGCAAGAAGGGAAAACATTTGACTCAATTGAAAGCCTAATGCGTCATACTGTATGTGTAAAGTACTTCCACGTCAACATTGGACGCAAAACTCCACTTGACAATCGTCGATATGTTACGCCTCAGGAGTGAAGTGTTCTTCACCTATCTTTGCCGATTGTTTTGTTCATCTTCCACACATCGGAGGCGCGGTCATACACAGTCAGTGACTTCCCTCCACGAAACAGGTTTCCCCTGAAGAGCCCTACTAGCAGGTCTGTTTCAAGTCTCTCCTCGGCTCTCTGGCTTATCGCCCGATCTCACAGAGGCAGTCCAGAAATCCAAAAGAGAAAACTTATTTAGTCTCCAATCACGTTCTTTTCGTCACAACCCAAGATGCAGGTGAGAATGGGGGCATTGATCACTTAAGACAGCAGCTGTCTTTTGGCTCAGCTCTTTCTACTGATACGGAGTCCTCATGACTGAAGACACTGAACAATCTGCTTATCTCACATGACTCCATCTGGCCTGCACTCATGAACAAGACCTCCGGATTCTTGAATTCTTCCCCTCTCAGTATATTTATATTTTATTTTCAATCACCTACTTTCCTTCAATCACTCCACAACCATGCGTTTATGAGTTAACTCGCTACAAGACATTTTGCACAGGGCGAATACAAGCCCTTCTGCAGGAGCGATTCGACACTATTAGCACATTAACATCACTATTCAGTCGAATAAGCTCCGCAGCGTTCTCGCCTCGGCAAAACTCTCCCACAGGGTTCCAATAAAAGTAAAATTTCTCTCACAGCAGCTCTGTGATCTGCCACTGAGCAAAATGAGACGCAGCAGCTACAACAGAAGTGAGACGCAGTCGGAGTATTCCCCCTGCTCCTTGAATAGATAATGCTTTCCCTTCACATTCCTTTATTCTCGCAAAAAAGAATGCATCAGAGGCCAAATATTAATTCTTCTCGTCATATGTAGGAGCTACGCAAGTGGCATACTACGACGGGCTTTTGAATGATTAAGGGAAAAGATAAAGGGTTCTTGTGGCGCTTTGAAATGACTGCAGAGTTCCGAGTACTCTCAACTTATTCCCCACTCTGCAGGAGACTTGATGTTAAAAGACAACATTAATGAAAGATCTGTAACAGGTAGAGACAGAGGGATTAATGCAATCTAAACACAGCAAGCGTCTGAGAAATTCTCTGTGTATCAGATGAATGAGGGAAACACTTGAGCTTTTTCTTTTTTTTCTCTGGTCCCTCCCTCCATGCATCTTCTTTTAAGAAACGCCAATAGATCTGATTGCCTAATACAGTATTCGCCAGGCTCTCTCCGGCGTGTGTGCAGGAGGGGATCACTTCAAGGAATGACATTGACTGGTGAAGTGCTGACTTGCACCGCTGTTTGTCTTTTGATGTGAGAGATCAAATCAATGCATACGTTGTTCTCCTGGCAATACGCTGGCAGATTAGCATTAGCCTGAAGGCGACTGCTTGCCCTCAATCATTACCATTTTCTTCCAGCCCTCCAAATAATGACAATTACAAGGAGCTCGGGTGCAAAGGAACAGCCAAATGGTTCTTTAAAAGGGTACTGCACGGACCCACGATTTAGCTTGCTGCACTTTCTCTTCACTCAGATGGTATCAGAAGTGGGATTGTCGTGAAACAGCATCAAAAGTGTTTCACTATCCTGGAGTCTGGGATGGGTTCCATGTGCAATGATCTGAATCTGGGACTCAAGGTCGGATAGTATTTTGTCTCTGTCACATGATTAGTTGCCATGAAGGCCACGTGTCACGTCCCTATATTTGTATCAAAATAAGTGTCCCCCTACCAACCTCATCACACAATAGACACTTTGTTTCGTTTCTTCTTTGGAGAAAGACCACACGTTAGCGCTCCCATCTTTCACCAAATATCCTTCCTCCTGCATCCCTTTTCTTATTTCTGGATAAATTATTGACATTAGTCATCTGAGATCAAGTGTTTGGTGCATTTCGATTGACCTGCCAAGGAGGACATGATTGTTGATGGAAGTTATGTGTAAGTTGAAGAGCAACTAACTCAAAATGTCTTTAATTTAAATGAAATTTTCAGCATATGTTTGCATGGGACGAGGATGAGATGATGAAGTTTCGCTGGCATTCACTTATATGGTTTCTAACGCATGCAAATCTCCATACAAAAAACAATATGTACTTGGTAAAACAGCATGAAACTGAATCAATGAGATGCATCGGCTTTCATTGTACTGACAACATTTGTTTCATTGCTTTCATATTGTTTTTTTTATTTTATCTCATGCTGCTTTAATGAAGTCATGTGGAATGAGGGTTTGTCTTTAGTATTGTGTTTAAAATCAAACCAACTTTTTTTTATCAACTTCCTGCAGGCCACTTGAAATGACCTGGCAGGTCGGATTTGGGACCCAAGCCCTGAGTTTCACACCATGAATTAAGAAACCGGCCTTGCGTTTCTGAGGTCAGCCTGTGCCTCACTGTTACCAGCCTGTTTTCTACAGCGGCGAGTACCAATTTCAATCGCCTTCTGATCATTACATCAAATTCACCGGGGTGATTTCTATCTACTGTCCAGCCACGCTGATCTGATGTCAGCTGCTCTTTGGTGTTTTCAAGTAGAAGACGTGCTGGACATCTCAAGACTGCTGAACGCCGCCCCAGATAGCCTGTACTACCATTGCCCCCCCTGCAGTCCAGATCCCATCAGTATTTGCATACTAAGCGTCTTGGAAGAATGTCATTATGAGACACCAAAAAGATCCGCACTCTGCCTGACACCTGACATTTGTTATTGGTGTGAGCGGCGTTATTTGTCACTGGTCTGGTGTGCGATGGTGCCTTCACATGGAAAATACCACGATGAGATTCCCCAGAGTGCTTAAGTCAGATGGATTGAATGCTCTTGAACACTGATAAAGGTTGATTTCAGGTTGTGCCAACATTATTGTGGAAGAACTAATGCAGAATAATTGTCATATTTTCACCTGTCAAAAGCCCTCAACGATGACACATTCCACTCTCGCGCTTTGCTTTTGCCGCACTGACGGATTTGCATTTTCATTTAAATGGTACACGTTTAACGGCGTCACAGCCATCTCTCTGTTGACTCAAGGAGAATACAGAAGAGTTTTCAAAACCATCAGGTGAGTAACCTTATCATTTGAATTATGAGTTTGAAAATATGATGCAAGAGCTTGAAAAGTGTCATGTATTTAGTAGACCAATATTTTAATCATACCCAATAGGACAGTTGCATTCCATCCACTTGCAGGGATTCAACATGCTAACAAAAACCTTTGTTTGCTGGTGAGCCTGAATACTGGAGTGAAATAGATAAGGGAGAATAAGGTGTCAAGATGGACCCCTGATGGTAAATAATGTTGGATGACGACATGAGCACCAACTAGCTAACAAACCTCCAAACGCAAAGATCTGTTGGATTTCATTCAACTGGGTTTGTGTCAACAAAAATCCAGGCTTACATTTTCTGCTGCTACTGTTGTATTCATGTTGTACAAGAGAAATAAATGAATGGATGAACAACAAAGGCAGAGAGCACAGACCTCTGCCAAGCAGCTCATTTACACCCAATATGGTTGCCTTTTTGAAAGAGTGGATTTGGACAGGAATTCTTCCCGGCGCTTCCTCTGCTTAGATTTCACAGCTATGGGGAGTAACCGTACTTTGAGGTGCTCCAAGATGACCAAGCTTCAATACAAGACCTGGGCCACATGCAGTATGTGGTCATCTTCAGGTCACAGCAAAACTCATTCATTACTATTTATTTTCAGATTTTTTTTTTCTTCCCCTAAAACTACTGATTGTCACATTGATATGTTACATTTATTTTATGATTTTTTTAATAGTCATTTACTGTCCCTCAAAATTAATAAAATATAATGGGTAATACTTTGGATTTATATCATGTGTTGCTAAGATATACACTTTTCATTGTGACTTATATTGAGAATCTTTACATTAAATGTATAAAGTGAAACGATATCGAAGGAAATAATAATTGAAGCCGAGCATGTCTACAGTTTTTCCTTATTTTCTCATTGTTTCATCATGTTTAGCACCAAAATGTCACTTCAATTTATGATTATTTTTCTTCCCACTGTCCTTTGGGTTACAGAGCCCTTACCACAGTCACGGTATATACTATGGCGCCTCGGGGAGTTCAATATCTCACCCCTGTTCTGTATCTTGAAAAGAGATATGGCTCATTTCAGTCACCTGCGATGTCCACCGAGCCTTTTCCAAACGTGACGTGGGGAAGGTTTGTTTGACCACCAGTCCACCACATCCCAACTCCACGCTACTGATCTGAGTTGAGAGGAGCGAGGAAGCTTCTGAGTCCAGGTGACGGAGACAAGATGAAGAGCCAGCCAGCGTTTATGGCGGAGCACAGAGAGAAAGTGCTTTGAACACTTCTACACTTTCCAGCAAGCTTTGTTTTTTAATTGGCTGAAATTAATCTTAGGGATGTAGATGCCTGATTTGCATTCATTAAAAGCCAACCAAAGAAAGTCATGCTTAATTCCAATCAAATTTGCCTAATTATGCATGGCGAGAAATTCCCAAATGAGCAGTGGATTTTTGTCCGAACCCTGTTTTTGGTTTCCTTATAGCAAATAAAAGGTAATGAAGCTGTCTTTTTGTGTTGCGCTGGATGTTGAGGAGCGGAGCACCTGCAGTGGGGCTCGGGAAACAGTGCTAAAGTCATTATAACAATCTGCATTTTTCATTGTTAATTGTGGATGTCAGCGTCATTAATTTTCATTTACGGCAGGCAATAAAATTAAGAATACTTTGTGCTGATGTTTTAAATCATGCCTGTGAAGGCGACACATAATGCAACTTAAATCTCAAGCAGATATTGATTGGGGCGGATGGGCTTTTCTATGAATCTTAAATAAGGCAGACGCTGGGAATCTGCTTGAGACTTCACTTTTATGAGTTAACTGCGGCGGCAGATAACACAAGTGCAATACAATTAAAGACGTGCCGGAGTCAAGCCACACACACACACTGAATCAAAGTATTATGGATTGACATGCACGAGACCATGATGAATGACCTCACTGAAAAACCTGTAAATATGCCTGTTTAACCTTATTTAAATCAAACAAAACCTGAGAACCGGCATGTTAAATTCAAGGCCCGTGGGCCACATCCATGGCCGAGCCTGAAACACCTCCAGAAGGAGGCATCCAGGAGGCATCCTCATGAGATGTCCAGACCACCTCAACTAACTCCTTTCAATGTGGAGAATCAGCGGCTCTACTCTTCAGCGACTGACCTTGTAATGTTCCAAATTCTGAAGACACGCCAGCTTCTGAGGATTCTGCTAAAGTTAGGGGGCTTTCACACGACAGTAGATGCCTGAGGCAAACTCCAATTTGCTCTAGAATCAAAGATCTGTTCCAGACTTTATTTGGTGGATTTGGTTGGACTTCTTTGGAACTTCATTTGGCAATTCCCAGGAAACGAAACCAGCGTTACACAATAATGTGTAGCGAGAGGATGTTTCTGGAATGCCCATTAAAATAAGTTACACTACAATACTCAGAAAAGTTCTTTTCTGTATTAACCACTGACCATTGTCAACGGCCTGCTGGAGGAGGTCCAAACCTCCAAAAGCTCATTTTCCAGACTTCCTTCAGGAAAGAAAATGTGTTTTCTGTGTTCGGAAAATAGCTCAGAAACAGGGGAAGTGCTTTCAATGATCTTCTGAGGACGTGATATTGTTTGAGTTTGGTATCCAGGCGGCTCCAGATGGCCTCTAGCCAACACTGCAAGAGTATCATTATAAAGAGACCCAGGGTTTGTGTCAACGGATGGAACACTGTTTTAAACACTGTCACATCTGTAAAAGTGGTCATAAGAAACCACCTATATCAGGGGTTGCATCAATCGATCTGCATTACAATAAGAAAATATTAACACATGGAAAGAGTGACACCTTTGCCTAGATCATTACTATATGTACAGTCTGTGTGGTATTGGATGCTTGACCAGGGGCAGACAGATATAGTGTGGTATTTGATCCTAGGGCTCTGTATTGGCAGGTATCATGCGATACAATACGTGCTGTCTCGATGTGATGATGCAACAACTTCAC
The DNA here is from genome assembly GCF_027744825.2 of Synchiropus splendidus. Taxonomy (NCBI): domain Eukaryota; kingdom Metazoa; phylum Chordata; class Actinopteri; order Syngnathiformes; family Callionymidae; genus Synchiropus; species Synchiropus splendidus. The sequence goes on along the minus strand of NC_071343.1, from coordinate 5,152,401 downwards.
TACCCTTTACTACTACCTCACTCCACTTCAAGACTAAAAATCCAACATTATTTTCCAATTCCTTTCATCTCAAATTGCAGCAAATTAACAAGCTGCTCATGACCATCTTCAAAGACCATCCACGTCAGAAGAGTCTGAGGAACAAACTGTACTGAACACAGTGTTTGGAGGATGACATAAATGTTTCTGCTCCAGCACTTGATTTATAGCTTCATTTGGGCCGCGCGTGTACAAAAACACATCCTGCCACTGCAGGAGCTTTAGTGCATTGTTGTCTGAGAACAAAGGAAGAATAAAATTGATCTTTGTGGACACACACAAAATCAATGGATGGCTATTTCCTGTTCCGTGGCATGTTAGTCCGACTGACTCGAGCAATCCTTGAACTTTCCACGTCTCACTGAAGAGGAAAGGTCTTCAGAGTTCAGCGGTAACTGAGATGATGTCATTTCACAGTGTCTGTTTACAACATCGAAGGTCTGGCAGCAGAGAAGATGTTTTTCACGAGTTTGAAAAGTTCACCAACATTGTGTCGATATCATTATTTATTTATTTATTTTTTTACTTTCCTGGGGCAAAAACACTTAAAAAAAAGAAAAATATATTATAAAATTCAGAGAAAAAATTATAATAGATTATAAATAAACTGATTATTTTATATCACACAATAGATGAAAAAGAAAAAAGAATAACAATTATATACATATGCATATATATGTATATGTATATATATTTTTTTATTAAAAAGGTTTTACAGTTTATATACAGACTTTAAAAATGGAAATGGAAAGGTAGTACTTTTTAAGAGAATAAATACTGCTATTCAAATTAAAGTTATTTTATTAATTTAATTTTAATTTATGCTACTCATAAATATTGGCTTCACGTCGCAACATCCTGACTCAGTGCCTCATGGAAAACGGATGTTATAAATAGAGTACAAACAGTTCCACTGAAGATGTTGAGGTTTGTTCTGTTCTCTGACAAGGTAATTATATTTCCAAACCAACAATACTCCTCAGTCCAGTTCCATTGTTCTCCCCTGCCCTGGCTGCTGTCCAGTGACTCCTCCATGACACGTTGAGCTGCTTCACCATCAGCTCGTTTCTCCACTTCCTGTCTGCTTACTTGGCGATGACTGAGGCAAGTCACTCTAATGTAACAATGATGGTGATTTCACTCCGGCAGGCTGAGTGCTTAAGCAGCTGCTCGTACTTTGATCCAATTTACTTCTTGAACGTGGGCTTCCTTGAGGGCCGTGAACAAAGAGGAGAGGAAAGCGAATGGATCTCGACATTATTGTTGTTTACAGTTTGGATGAGATAAAATAGGCATCTCAATACAACTGTTGCAGTGTGGAGTCTGTGCTTAATATGCATGCTATTATGAAATATGTCACATCCTCAGGCTGGATTTGTGTCTGATCCCAGCTACACAGGGCGAAGTTCAGGCAATTCAGATGGGACTGTTGAACAGTCAGGTTGAATAAGGAAATATAAGCCATAATATGATGAGAAAACGGCCCCAAAGTAAATAATACTACTAATAATTATTATTATTAGTAGTAATAGTAGTATATTTTACTTACATTTTTCTTAAAATGTAAGTCAGCTATAATAAAAATATGAAAATAGTTAGTATAGTTAGATACAATTATATTTATTTTGAAGAACAACCATAGATAGATAGATAGATAAATACTTTATTAATCTCCGAAGAGAAATTCCCACAAAAACGGACACCAAATAGGAGACACAAGAATATTATGAACTCATTTGTCGTTTTGTGTAACTATTCCAGCATTGAAATGAGCAATATGTTTTCCAAATGAAACCTAATTCATACTACCAAGTTACATGCTTGTCGATCAAACTTCCACGCAGAAGTAACACAGGGCATATTTCAGACTTCAATTTGCACACAGCAGCGACAGCTGTAATTCAATATTACCATGGGATCTCGGGAGGTTGAGCGGCGAAGCCATACGTTGAAAATTGCCACCTTTAACACCATCGTGCGCTCCACTCGTCCCCAAGGACAGGCCAGATAAAAGATGATCAGTGGGAGAATTGATAGCTCTGATTTAATAAACATTCTCCAAATGATCCCGGTGACCTGCAGGTAGCGCGCGCAGTCACTCGCACTTCACTCGGGTTAAAGAATCAAGTGAGATGATTCATTCGAGTGGCTGAGGCAGTTGAGTTTGATGGATCATTCCTAAAAGCATCATTGCTAATCTTCAGCTCCTCTTTTTTAGGTTATTCACAGATCACTGAGTTTTCCGGCTAATCCTGGACCTGACGCCGCTCTTGTCTGTGTACATGGTATTCATCATACTCTGACAGGAGGAGTCCTTCAGACGACAAATAACCTTCAGCAGGAGGAGGTAGGGGTGCAGTTATTTTGGATACATTTCACAGTGGAGTAGGAAAGCTGCACCGGGAGATGTATGGTGTCCTTGTTGGGCGCGGAGAGATGGAGCCCTCTCCGTTTCCTGGCATAATCATTCTGAGCCTCAGCCATGCCTTCGACAACTCAATCAGACAGCCCTCTACCTGTAAAGTGGCTGGGTTGATTTGATTGCCATTTTTATTGGATCCCGCTCACATAAATCAAACCAATGGGGACGGCTGTACAGACGTGACCACTCGTCATTCGCTAGTAGCCTTGGAAACATTGTTTCGGGGGCCGCGCCGCTGTCATCGGAGGTAAATCAGGGCTCGGAAGTTTCTCTCCTCCAACACAGCAACGTGGAGTTAAATCATCTTGAAAATTGATGTCAGTGTGCCCAAGTGTTTTCACCTAACCCGCAGATAGAGTCCCATCAACTGGTGACAATGTCAGCACTTTTACCCTTCTCGCAAAAAAAAGGCTGTTTTTCACTGGTTTTGTAAGCTCGACAAGAGCTCGAGGCAGACGAGCGGGCGCTGCATGAGACGGAACAACTTAAGGTTGATCGGCAGCATTAATACGTATTTATTAATACACACTTATTGACTTTGCTTTATTTCACACAGACACTCGAGTCACACCATAACTCTCAAATTACTGTAGGTTAACAACACTGTAAAAGGTTGACAACCCACCAAAATTAAAACTATCTATCTTAATACCAAACACTGTTGTTTCAGGTTTATTCATCTTCATATGCCTCTCCTTCTTACATTCTTCAAACAGGTTAGCATCATCACTCGGAATCAAACCATCCTCCTGACTACTCAGTCCAGCTTCAAGAGTCAACCCTCGGTCTCACCCATGATCTCCTTCAAGTGCCACAAGGTAGCATTCAGAAAAAGTTGCAACAAAAAAAGGCAACTCAGTCGACCTCTGTGGCAGCTCCAGTTTGAGCCTCTCCTGGGTGACACAGCTTCTACCTCTAAGAAAAACGGATGCCGGAGCTTCATGAAGCCTCATTTTCAGAGGTGGCACTCTCAGTGAAATAAAAATAGGTGTTCGAAGGCATAGATTATAGGGGAGATCTAGTGGACTTCATGAGGACTTCGACTGTGGTAGGAACCGACAGGCCCATTTACATACAAAACTGTATCCGCCTAGAGCTACGTATCGGGTAATAACAGCAACACTGCCCCCCACCGTTGCCGGTTGCACTGCTCACTTTGGTTTGTATCCGTAGGCTTTGTGGCAAGGTACAGAAATAAGGATGAAATGAACGCAGAGCACAGACAAAAGGCTCCACCTGGACCTGAACGTAACGTTGACCATGAATGCCCTCAAGCAATCTTTGCGGCACTGAGGGCCGTCATGGGTTCAATGTCTTGCATTGACATAAGACGCAACCACTCTGACTATCTCAGCTGTGCTGCTGACACCAATTCCTTGTTGAAACTGATCAAGAAAAGTAAAATCTTTGCTGTTGCATCCTGGAACTCGCTTGTGCAATCGGTGTAACAGCGTGACGAAACAGTAGAGAAAACAGATTTGGAATACCACCGAAATATTCCTTGTCCCACTGTCAATGTTATTTGAAGGTCACATCACCTCCATGCCGGAGATACCTACATGATATGAATGTCACCACAGCGGAGGGGGGCGGTTCATTAACATTAACATTTTGTTATTGTAATCTTTCGGAGAATTTTAATTTTAATTTTAATACTGTAAATCTGAAGCTTGAAACCCACTCGTCTTTGTTCTTCTGTCCGTCCGGGTTTTTGTTTCACAGTGACTATCATGTCCACCAGCGCCGGCAGTGGGAACCCATTATATTAAATGCAGGTAACTAATTTCCTCCCCTGAACGAGTGAGTGGGAGTGTGAATGAAAGTGATGTAAAATTAATTTAGACCTCTGAAATTTTGATCACTGCCAGGCTATTTTGGTTCTGGGGGTGACAAGTAATAGGGGGTTGTTGCTTCCCCACCGAACAATGCGTTTGCCTCCGGGGCTTTAAGGATCAATTTCATTCAGTATAAATATCGCTACATCTGGAAAACAAATTAAGGGAGAATAAAAGCCTGGGAAAATACACAGGGGCTCTATTGAGACGTCCCTTCAAGCCATGTGTCAAGACTGGAGACATTAATGATACAAGGAGGAGAGGAAAATTACCATCTCGGAAACGTCCGAACCAGTAAACTGGTAAACAAGCCGGCCGTTAGGAGCAGGGATGATTTGAATCAACAAGGGTGAACAGATATGGATACTCGGCGCATTAGTGTTAATAGGAATAGATTATGGAGGGATTTCGTGGAGTGACCTTCAGTGCACTAATTGAAATAGTATTCCGAGTCAGCAGTGGAGTAATCAACTTAAACACAGAATCATAAATCATCATGAATAGCGCTGTCACAAGCCAGCCATTAGCCTCGTGTTTTTGCCCAAGCAACCTCATAAAAATATCTGCCACACCGATCCGTAGGTTAATAGGAACAGAAATGGCATTTAGAGTCTATTTGGATCAAACGCACCGCCAGGGTGAAAGTAGAACTTTGCTAATTTGTCGGTAATGTGAATTGATGTAGTGAGGGCTTGAAGATAGTTCGGGCAACAAGTCAGCACCAGAAATGCGCAACAGTGTGATGAAGTTTAGCGGCTTTGTACGAGCGCAAAAGGTCCGTTTGTCGGGTTATGAGCCCGGGATTAGCCAATCACTCAGTGTTGGTGTGACCTTTGTCTTCTGGTTTTAATTACGGTTGACAAAATGCCAAAAACGGTTTCCAAACGTTCCACAGCAATGTTGCTTTCAACACAACGCAAACAAATCTCACTGAGAGTAGCAACACTGCAAGTGGCAACATATCAAAGCTACAGTAGAACACTTTAAAGGGGAAAAAACAAACTATGGAGGCAGAGTCAAGTTAGATATTTTTTAAGTCCGTTTTGCAGGAGAAAACATCATTCACAAACAATAATGCACACATTGTAATAGTGTTATGTAATTTTGAGAGGGGAACTGTTTTTGATTCGGCAGAGATTATTTTCTAAAACCATTTTATTTTATTTTGTTTTAATTTATTTTTCTTTTGAATGAAAACAAATATAAAGATTATATTTTAAAAAATATATTTTATATACAAATCATTATGTATTTTGTAATCTCGCCAAAAAACAACAACAACAACAATAATAATAATAATACAATTTATTTTATATAACAATATATTTACTACTTTTAACATTGCAGATACACACTGAAGACACCCAATACATGAAGCAGGATACATGGAATCAGCCCTGTTAAAGAGCCTCATGATGCAGTCACCTGCAGTCGCCATTTCTAAAATATAAAACATGTTTTGAGTAATTTCACACTTGTATGTTTAGTACAGAATTCCATATGGGTTCACTGATAGTTTCGATGCCTTCCGTGAGAATCTGCAATGTATCAGTGTATCCAACTTTCCAACGTCTACATTAAAATCAACAAGTGCTGGCGCTGTAAATAGCTTTTTAATGGCAAGCAAAGTGAGTGAATTAGATACTAAACAGTCGGTTAACGTCAGTGAAATGTCTTTCACACAACAATACACAGCAAACTTGTCAGGACTGCTGATAAGAGGGCCGATCCCGAGCGCTTACACGGCATTAATCAAATAGCCAGTCTAATTAAAAGCGCTTTAAACAAAGGCTTTTTTTCGAAATGTTGCTCAGGTATGGCAATAATTTTTGATCAGCCAAGCCTGGAAGACAAATAATTAGAAGTGCCAGAGCAGCCTGATGAGTGATGTCAGCATCTCCCGGTGACCTTCCCCTGCTAATTAATTTTCATTCCAGGGAAAAAAGGCCCCGTTGTTGCACATTATTAATTGAGTTCATGAAGAGATGCACCTGATTAATTTTTGTTGATAATACTTGTCATTCCGGCCGCCATGTGTAATCATTTTATAGCTTTTCATCTTAGCCTTTTTCAAAGTTGATCCAAGTCATTTTCTCTTTAGATTAATTTGTCTAAAAGTAGAGCTCCAACAATGAGTGCACGGACTCACGTGCGACTCTATTAGATGATATCGATTCTACAGTGTTCGACTCTTGTGAAGACGTGTCTGAAATGATGAGAATGATGGAGTTTTAAAGTCTAATATTTAATAAACGTAACAATATTGTGCTCACTTTGTAGACTGTTTAGGTCATGTAAATGAAAATTGTTTTTCACAGTTGTTACATTTAAGAGCATAATTTCAAAACTTGTTTTGTTAAAATGCAACCATCAACATCATGATACAAAACAACTCTGTACTGACAGTGACAGTGAGTTAGTAGCTCTTGGAAAAACAACACTGATAGACAACAAACGCCACACAAGTGGCAACAAGAACTGCTGAACCTTTTTTTTTTTTTTGCTTAAAAACACTAGATTCTGATTTTTTAAATTGACAAGTGATTTACATAGTACAGCGCAAGAAGAGGTAGACAGCTCAGGAGGAGTCAAAGCTATGACTCCAGCGCCGCCTTCAGAAGAGCAGTAATATTCCATTAGCTCTGCAGTACATACACGACTCAGTGTCATCACCTTCATCGTTTCCTACAACTGCTGCTCAGGTCATTCATCATTAGCATAGTTGATATGACCCAGAGCTTCACAAGGCTTCAGTGAATACAGTAGAGAATCTTTGCCTCCAAATACACTCCGTGTCAGGGTGTAATTACTATTGTGTAATTACTTATTAAAGCTGGCGCTAGAAAACATTGTGAAAGGAAGTATACAGTATGTAATAAAGCAATACAAGATTGACTAAAGACAGCAGGAATATATTTGAAATGCCTTGAAAACTTCTTAAAATGCTTAGAAACTTGTTCAAAAATGTAACTGTGGAAGCTCAGGCAATACATGATTCAATAACAGATATATATGGTCATAATACTAACAACAATATATTATTTATAATAAATGCACATTTGCAGTCTCTGAAACCAAATGGGATATTCAGTATATTCAGTCCAAGGTACCTATTCAGTTCTGCTTTTTAATGAAGGAGCATGTATTTATCAAGTTACTTATTACAATGTATAATATGTTGCAATATTTCCCCTTGATGACCACTCATTTTTTCCTCCTGGTTTGCACTCTTAATGGGAAACGCAAGCTGAGAAAAAGGCTGTGTCTGAACGATAAGCTTTAAAGGCGTCTGCAGTAAAAGTAAAATCCATTTAGAATCAATATTACTGAAATGATTTTTTCCTTGTTAATGAAAATGTTATTTATCTGCTGGGGAGCCGAGAGAAGGGTGGAAGTGTGGCCTTTAATGGACCGGTCCACGGCGCCCCCACTCTGATCTTGACAGTGGGAAGTGATGAGAATTGGTTGTCATTATTGTGGAACTATTAATACATCTGTAATTATGGAGGAGAGAGGTTGTTTTTCCCCCTATTTTTCTCTGTGGTGTTTGATATGCTCAGCACAATGAGGAGATGAATTAGGACTAATAAACAGGTCTCATGGTTCCGACTCTAATTGGAGGATCATTATATCTCTTCCACAGAGAGAGATGCCCACAGCTACGGCCTCAAACACAGCGTCGCACGCAGGACCTTAATGAATACTCCTGTGACTTTGTTGCCGAGCTCACAAAGAGAAGCACTTTTTCCCCCTGATTTGATCTTAAATTTAATTTCCTGTTATTGTCGGAATCACATGACCCGGTTTACCGGGTAATAAGATGGAAGCGGTAGCTGTGGCGGCAACACCTGGTCACGATTTAAAGCACTCAAACCGTAGCGAGCAATAAGTATTGTGTGTCATCCCACACTGTTTGCTTGATCTTTGAGTCTGCGGATATGAAATGAAACACTCCTGTCAAGGTTCAAAATGTTGAAAAACACGTTCTTAAAAGGTCAATGGCTTCTAGAGCTTTTAGGCTCAGCACTGCAAAGTGAAGAGCTCTCTTCCCATTCTTATTTGGCTAGGATCTGCAACCTTTAAATCTCATCAGCACCTGACCAAGGCATGGCAAGAATTCTGTTCTCATCAGGATGCAGTCAAAGGATTTGGTGAGAAGATCGAACACTAAAAAATGACTGAAGCAAGGTATTCATAACAATAATCAGGTTGTTTTTGCCCCAGATTTGCCTCTTCCAGACCAAGGAAGGATTGTTTTCATTCTCATGAGATTATTCTATAAAATAATCCTGCGGTCTGAGGTGTTTAAAGAGTGAATCATCTGAATGAATTTCAGAAAATGGTTCGGCCAACAATCGTACCAGAAATTATATCTCTTTAACTGAACTTAAATTTGCTACTTTAAAATAGCAGGGTTTCCGCTACACGTACATGAGCGAGGCGCATCGTGGCTCAGAAAAATTATCTCTTTTTGACGATGAAATCTCACGTGATCGAACATATTAAAACAAAGTGGAAACTTTGAAACAAATGACTCACCATGACTGAAGTCATTTGCTCGTGGAACTCAAGTCGCACATTCCGGCAGGACCTATGAAGAGATGGACCACGTGAGGACAGCTGCAGATGGGAGCAATTTACTTCTCATGAAACTGATGTTTTGATTGTGGACCAATTCAGTAAATGTCAAAACCTTCCCCTTTGCTTCCTTGTTTCTCTATTGTTTAGTGACTGACAGCACTTTTGTTTTTTGTTTTTTTTGGGTGGGGGTGGTCAATTGTTAAAAAAAAAAGAAATACTGGCGGAAACCATAAACAGGAGGAAATAGGAAAACATGTTTTAAATATGTAATTTTTCACATGAATTTAATTAAAATATTGTCAATATAAAGAACGAATTATGGAAGATCTTAGTGATATATATATATATATATATATATATATATATATATATATATATATATATATATATAGATCATGGCCGGACAGAATGCTGGGGTGTCAGGCTATCTTGTGTATCTTCGTGTGGTGTCTCTGACTAATATGAAAATCTCCAAAATCCTTTTACGTATGCGTATGCTGCATTATCTGCCGGTTCTCCATTTACATGAAGAGTTGTGGTAAGATCTTACACCCTTCTTCCAAAACACCTCCTTATTTTGACGATCATGGATTATATCAGGCCTGTTACGCCCTCTAGTCATGTCAAGCACAACCTGGGAAATGTGCTGTCCCCGGACTACAGCTACTACAGGAGCAAGAATACTTGCAGCTCAGACCATTTGGTCGCTCTTGTTAAAAGTCTCGACTCCTTCGCCCTGGCTAACAGGGACAGGTCAAAGTGTAGACACAAGTGACACGACGTTTAAAAAAAATCATCGAATTTGATGTGTAAGTTTTGTGTTTCTTGCGGTGAGGGAAAGATTTAGGACTCTGTACATTGACCTCCACACTAATACGGAAGTCTCTGTTATCTATTAGCGACCAGTGCGATCACCCTTAGAAAACCAAAAGTGCTGAAATCGTCTAAATGATGATGAGCTGAAGGATCTGTGGGTTTTTTGCATATCCTCCATCCCGCTCAATGGCTTTAAGAAAAAAAGGAGGTGAAAGGGGTCACTTCAATATGCATACAATTTTGCGTTACAGTCGCAGCATTAAGCTTCTTGATGAAAGACAGCTTTGAATAAACGTAATCTTTTGTCATTTGCTGAGGGCTGGAGAAGAGAAAGTCTTTGTACAGTACGATCGCTCATTATTGGTCTTCATTGTCATTCGCTGTCCATCTGAAATACCCTAAAAATGTCATGGATTTGAGATATTTTAAGCCATTTTGCTTCACACTTCTGGGAGTCATTTATTTAGACATGATTTATATTTTCAATGAAGAATTACAGTTCCTCTTAAAACTTCATTTAGTCACCCATTCTTATATTCTTTGAGTGAGCCTTTAATAACCTGAAGTTAGGTTTGTATCTGTGCGAGTTTGACTTTATATATTGGTCCATAATCAGCTGTCAATCCACCCAAGAAACGCTCCTGCCTCATGTGCTACTTCCGGCAAAAAAACATGGCGTTAAAGAGTGGCGGATGATAATTCACTGCTGAAGAACCAGGAAAAATTTAGATACATTTTACTTACCGTTAAATGTCATTGCTCATAACCAGAAAATGTGGGATTCGTCAAATTCACGTGTTCAGTACTGGTCTGTTCACACTGGATCACTGACATCGGAAGGGACTAAAACTTCTTGACTCAACATCCCTTGGTAAAATCCGATCTGAGGAGGAGTTAAAAGGTTCCAACTGGAGGTAATAGCTTGATGCTAGTGTGAGGTCAACGGAGTTTCACATTTTAATTTTCAGAACTCAGTAGGTGGCGCTCTCTGCTAAAAAAACACGTGAGGTTAACAGTCAAAAGATTATGGAGCAGTGAGAGTCGTACTGAGGACATCTAAATGAAACTCTTTCCCATCCTGGATGCATGCAGAAATGCAGAAGCAAGTCTTGGTCAAACCTTTCAGGCAAGACGTTTTGCGGAGCACTTTCAAAGTAAAATTCCCATCTCTGAATTGTCAAAGGACTGAATCATCTGTGTCACTAAACCTTCCTCCATCTTGCCTTCCTGACCCTTCCAATCCACAGTTGTGCTTGATTTAGAGCACTAATTTAAGATAAAAATAAAAGATTTTAAACATTATCTTCGCCATAGCTGTTTATCAGTTGGACAAATATAAAGAGGTTCACCCCTGAGACGAGGCATTGTGCCTCCAGACGTTGCACAGTTTATTTCTGTTGCTGCAGTCATGGGTTACGATGGTTTCATATTCAAAGGTACAGTCTGCATTTGATGTATATTTTGTAAATATCCATCACCATTGAACAGAGAACAATCGTTTTGCATGAAGTGATCAAGCTTCTAGACGCCATGAATCACAGGGGAGATCCACCGTATGGTAAAGCTTCAAGGGACGATGGGATTTGGACCAAAACTTGAGGAACAGAAGCGCATTTAACAGATCTGAGTTTAAATGAAAAATTGTTTTTTAAGCACATCTATATTCAGGTTGATCATCTAAATGCCAAAAACAAGATATTTTTGTCTGTGGGCTTTGAGAATAAATCAAACTTGCCAAAGGCCTGGCAAGCGTGGGAGAAATTAACTCAGTATGAAAGGGTGTCTTTTTCGGATGCCTCCCTGGTGAGGTCATGTACAACTGGGAGGAGACCGCGGGGCTGACCCAGGACATGGTGAGAAAAAAAATCACTCAGCTGGCCAAGAGTCGCCTCAGCATTCCTCTATAGGAGTAAGAGGAGAAGCAGGACTGCTGCCCCCGCAACTCAATTCTTGGTAAGCAGTAGAAAATGGATGTGTAGGATATTAGGTGGGGCCAAATACGACCTATTTGGTCCCACGTCATGATCTGCCACTCTTTAATACAGGTGTGTAGATCGCTGTGGCACTTTTAAGGTAACCTGCTCCTGACTTTGAGTCATTTTTACAGATCATTGTACGCAGTCAGTGACTCAATTCAGGTCTTGTCCTGTACACTATTTTTGTGACCTACCTACCGTATCATCAGTATGTTTCACCCATTTCTGGATTACTATGCATGACAAACTGCGATCAAAATCCTATGGTTTAAACTTGAGTCAAACAGTATCATTTACTTCATTTATAGTCGCAGCATTTAATTGTACTACAATTGGAAATGGGGCCAGTTTTTCAGGTGGTAGTTGGCCTCTTAAATGAAGGAAAATAAATAAATAATAATAAATAATTTTCATACATTTCGGAAATGTATTGATCTATAACTGTCACCATGATGGTGCCTATGAACACCAATACAGTATCATATTTAAATGTCATTTTAGAATTTTAGATTCACATTACATACCTCCATCATCACCTCCCATATTTTATATATATATATATATATATATATATATATATATATATATATATATATATATATATATATATATATATATATATATATATATATATATATATATATACAGTATATACCTGACATAAGACATAAGTCTCCTTTCAAAAGCAAAAATAGCAATAAACTTGACCCAGATTTTTGACATAGCTGCAGGGTAGATTTCTGTCTCTCGAGCGAATGAAAAAAAAAAGTTTTACCAGGGAGGAACTTATTTGTCGAGCAAGGGAAAACACGGCGAGACGAGGGCAGCCTGTCAAAGGACCGAGCTCCATTCATCTGCTAACCTGTTTAAGGTGCGGCAGGTTGATGTCGTCCTCCTTTGGTGGGGAACATATGTCCACAGCAGCTGTGCCACCGTGAATAGTCAGTGATTGTATGCTGCATTCCTGGGAGCGGGGCCAAGTCTGAGTGGAGTGAGCTGTCCCATTTTTTGATACAAGGGTTTCGAAATACCGACTGATACTGCTCGACTGGGTTCAGATAAAATCATGGCGAAATAACGTGTGTATTCCTGGATGGCAAATTAAGCGTAAAAAAAAATATTTTTCACAAAGAAAGAAAAAAAAAATCTGCCTTTACTGACTTGGGTTTTACTCTAAGATAACATCGATCCGTTTTATTTTAATCGAAAGATGAACATGGGCTCCAATTGGTTTTAGGGTTTTATTCATGTGAAAATAGTATTTTCAGTTTTGCAATTTAAAAAACCTTTTGGTGTTTATTTTGTTCCTAATATATGGCGGCATTTTCTCTCATTTTTACATTTTTGCTGCCTGGACATTTGAGAGGGAAATACAAAGAGCCACATACCTCACATCCTCAATGATTTATTATCATAATTATGTGATAGAATGAAGTGGATTTGCTTGACGTGGAGTTTTCCACGGCTGAGGATGCGATGCTGGCGTGATTCAGGACACGTGAGTGAAACACCTGCATTAATGGATGTGCTCGCCACACTCAGTCTTCCATGATACGGAGCAGATTGTCCAGTCAGACCGAGCTATTTCTGTTTGGAGAGGGTGAATGCAGAACGAGGATGCAGCTGCAGCTGATTTTTGGACAATTGTATTGAAGGAGGACATGATAAATAAAGATTTAAACATTAAGGTGGAGGGACACAGGCAGACAGACACAGAGAAACGGACAGACTTTTTTGGATGAGTGCACCAGGAAAAAGATAAAGACATACGGGATTGAAGTGACATATAATAATAATAATAATAATAATAATAATAATAATAATAATAATAATAATAATAATAATAATAATACTTTCCATCAGGAGTTTCTATTGCAGGTCCGCCTCCGTCACATCAACCTATCTTGATCACCCTCCTTGTTCACGCCTGTCCACCTCATGTCTTTATTTACAACATCCATAAGCGTCAATGGTTGCCTTCCTCATCTTCTACTTCCTGGTGCTGTATCTCTGTCTCCCCTCTCACGCTTCTGAACTACCTCCAACTTTGTCTCTTCATGATAAACTAATTTCAGAAGTTGTGTTTGTGACTTTAAATAAGTAATAACATGTCAAATGACTGGACAGGAAGTGACCCACTTGTCACCTTGACTTCCATCCTTCTGTGCTGAGACGCTGCGGTACGAAAACGCACTCCTCTCTATTGCATGCTCTTTTTATTTACAAGGCCACGTCCATCCTGCGACACCTGTGTTTGTTATCAGACGCAGGAAACGGGGGTCTGGACAAACGGAGCGGCCCGCGCAGCCCAAACCTCATTTTCTGCGTGGGTTGATGTTTGACCACAAACAAACAATAGACATCTGCAACAGTTCTCGGCCCGATCAGACGCCTTCATCCTACGAGGAGCAAGGTCAACAGCGAGGTTGCGAGTGGGATCCCGAAATAACAGTCGGCGCCCCCTCTACCCCTCCTCCTCCAAACAACACAATCACACAATGAAAGCTCGCCTTTTCCCTCATTGTTTAATTTCTGCCCGCTATCTTCGATATCTCTGCCGCTGTTCTTATCTTTAACCTTCAGCTTGTTGCTTTGTCGTCACCCCCCCACACCTCCTACCTGCACCCCACCAACCTCCCGCCCGCGACCTTCAGAGGGGTGTCATTACTCCCTGACCCATTTGACGATCCTCTCATGTGGAATGTGCATATGCCGAATCGCTGCGGCTCTGCACAGTATGGGGTGAGGTGAAGTACTTACAGAAATATGACTTGACACGCTTTATCAAATGGGGAAAGATGAAGACGAAACAGCTGCTGGTGCTGTCGTAAGCAATCTGGCCGTGATTGAATAAAAGTGTCAGGAAAAGGGCCGCTTGATGGTCTTTTGTTCTCCCCCATCCAGCTTGATGTTAGTTTGAGCTGTCAGGAGGGAATCACAGCTGGGTGATTTATCAATACTTGAAGTGACCTTGCAGCCACACTGCTGTGTGCATGTGTGTGTGTGCTGCTGGGGATCTGTGTGTGACTCTCCTGGATTAAAAAGTGGAATATTTTGAGAATGGTTGGCACACGTAGACAAAGACTTGGCTCAACTTGGAACGAAATTCTGTCTTCTCTTAGAAAACAGTGCGTGGATTGTTCTGCCAGCACGTATTTTTCTGCACATCAGAGAAGCGACCATCAGAAGAGCATCTCTTTTAACTAGCGCTCCTTTTTTCATCGACTCTAAAGAGAGTCATGAAAAAACTACTAATCCTATTTCGAAGAGTTAGATCAATAAGTGGTGTAACGTAAGAAAATATTTGGGTGGACCACTTCATCACAGTTGAGATTCAGACTTTGCTTTTGGCACCGACAATGTGCGATCAGGGAAGCGGAGGACAGAAAGAAAGAAAACTCTTGTGAGAGTTACTGAAACTGTCAAGTTAAAGTGGAAACGTCCGCAAGGTTGGGGTTGACTTTGAACAAAACCCAAGAGAGATGACTTTAGAAGCAACATACGGTCAAACCTTGTTTTACAAAGGTCCCTGTTCACATACAATAGTTATATAATAAAAACTTTTCTTCACATGGGTGGCCACCCCAGTCCACCAAATGCTCCTTATCTCTTTCATTCCCCTCCACAGTCAGGTCCCCCCCGACCTCACTGACCTCCTCCAACCTCACATTCCCTGTTCTTCAGACACTGACCTGCAGATCCTGTCGTATGGTACCTGGAGTACGATTGCTCTTGAACCATAGAGGCACTACATGTCCACTTTTTCACTTTCTGAGAGCTAAAAAAGGTCGAGTAATTTCAAAATCATTTGATCCTCTTAGCCTTATAACATATCATTTTTCATGCCAATACAGGTTTATTTATTCATTCATTCATTCATTTTTCTTACCAATGACCTACATTCTTTTTACAGATGTAATTCAAAACTTTTTTGCGTGAGAAATATAGTTGATCTCGATGGGGAGAAGAGGACAGCTGATAACAGTAGCATTCCAGAACTGGCCTGCACTATTAAAAAGTTGACCTCGCGGTGGCGCTCTCCTGGCAAGGAGTCCTTCCAATCATCTTGAATTTCTTGTCCCATTTTCAATATTTCCTGGAGGTTATAGTCATTTAGCCAAAATCCATTTTTGGGGTGATTTTGCAAACAGACAGACACCAACAACTGCATAACCACCATAGCAGAGGTACGTAATATAGCTCAACAATTAATTTGTAAAAAGAACAACAAAATAGGTGACAACCTGGTGACAAAGTTGCATCAGCCCGATAACAGTTGAGTATGACTACATCAACAGCTGGCCCTCCAGACATGGCCCAGACCTTGAGACACCAGACAGAAGTCAAAAAGAATCAAAAGCTGCTGTTCCCCTTCCAGACCAGGGGAAGAACTACAGCAACCATCGGAGACTTGGAGTCTGTTGGGACTATGACTAGACTTGGAATGGCAAGGATAACCATTAACATGCAGCAAACAGCGTCCCATGAAATACATGGCTTTGACTGAAATTAAATAAATATTTCTGAGCTTAATTTCCGTCTGCCCGAGATGCCCACCCGGATTTTTCACCTCAGCACTTTCTTCAAGTCAGACTTGATCAGCCCTGTTTCCACTGCAGCCATCGACTGTCTCCGTTGTGATTAAGCAGATGTTTTATTGCAGGCCGGTACAGTCATTACCGCCATAAACCCATCTGTGGAATTGCTTTTTATGCAAATGTACAGAGCATCTGCATAAATAAAGTTCTAATTAATACCTTTCTGCAAACCTCGGCGCTCCTTTGATTCCTATAGTTGTCTTAATTGTGTACAAGCAGGTCGGAAATCGGCGCCCGAGCGCTCTGTTCTCCACGGACGCCGTGTTTTTACAGCGCTTTTTATTTTGCTTTGCGGCGAATAACAGCGATATTTCACAGCTTTATGGATTTTCTTTTACTGCTTTGTGTAAAGTATATTTACACAAAGAGTTTTGACAAGCCGAGGTGGTTAACTATCGACGTACCTTTGATTAAGAGTGAGCGGAGAACAATTCCAATCTGGAGTAACATTTATGTAAAAGATGCAACGGGAAGCAGTTTCGGCTCCGGCTGCAGGTTACAAGGGAAATAAAATTAAATCTGCTGCTACCGGTTGGTTGGGAACTACTGGAGAGTAAAGTTCTCTGAGAGCATTAAGGCTGCTTTATAGATTCCTTTGTTGTGTGGGTGCCAATGGAAGCTCATTAATTTCCCCAGGCTTTTAACGGCGAGTGTTGAACATGTGGCGAGAGTCGTCTTGTTGGGACCCTGATGTGTTGCCCCTCTGCTGCTCTCAGGGGCTCTCAGCTGAAATAAATAGCTTTGATAAATACAGTCAGATAAATGAAGAGAGAGTGAGGGCTGATAACTCAAAACTATCAAACAGGTTTTGATCATCGAATTGTGTAATTTTGAAATACATAAACAACAACAACTGATAGTAATAATAAAGGTCTGTGTTGCTCTCATCTCTGTTGCAACATCTACAACAGACCTAGGATGTGATGGGTTAAAGGTCCGGTCATGGATGAAGGAGAATTATTGGTGAATTCAAATGGTTTGCCTCCGTGCATCTCTCAGTGCTCTTTATGGGTGTCTACACTTTATACAGTATTAAGATAAAAACTTTTTTCTTCAAGCCTAAAGCAACATTGGCAAAGCCGATTCAATGAAACCAATGAAAACAACATTTCTCAGCTGAGAGCGCCACCTACTGAGCTCTGAAAATAATGACACGGATTCATGAAGCCTCACCAGACCACTAGACTACACCAGACTACTTGATACATAATTCTGTCACTTTCTCGACAATGACTTAGCCACAGTCTTGTGCTAGCTTCATCAGCGCTATGCTAACTAGCAGGAATACAATCGGCATAATTCAAAGTCAAACATCATGAACAGATCCATAAGAGGTTCAAAACACAGGTGTGAAAGTTGTTTGTGAAGTCGACTGGCAAAACAGCCCAATAATGTACTATTCTGTTTCGCTGTATGATGTATGTTGGTGGTTCACGGTGGAAAAACAAATCAAACTCACACAGGGGACAATTTGTGTAATGTGAAAGCACCACACAAAGAACAACACAACATTAATCACACCATATTTCAGTTAGACTGTAAATGCAAAATGCATGTCAACGTCACATCAGCTCACGAGTCAATAGAAAACACAACAAAATTCAGAAAGTGTGGACACTTGCTGCAAAAAACCTGCACTATATCAAGTGGTATTTGGTTCCAGTTTATTCACTTTAAACTTGATATAAAATACATGCACAAACTTTAATTATACGTGATTTGTGAGAAATTTCAGTCTTGTATTGTTTATTACTCTTGTCACTTTCAACTTAACCTGCTCATAATGTAATTGTCACTCATTTATTTCCATCATCTTTGCCAGCCTAATGTTTGACTCAGATCTCAGCTCGACCTCCCCATCCACCTGTTTGACTAGTTCTTCATAAACGAGGCACTTTTGATTCCACAGGATCAACATCTCTGTAGCTCCAGCCTCATTGTCGGAAGCGTCAGCTCCATGTTTTGTCACTGTGAAATTATAAATAATCATTTCCTCGATCCGTGCGCGAGACGTGTGCAGAGCACTTTAGCATAATGAACGTTACCTAGTGAGACTCTGACAAGGGCATCCTTGTATACTTAAGCACAAGAGAATAGAGGAGCTTAAAGGCATTTGGAGTGAACATGAACTCCCATTACCTCGGCAATCAGAGGGAAGAAAAAAAAAAGATTACATTCGGAGGATAAAGAAAGACTTTGTTAATGATTAAAGGAGGCATCCAAGTCATGATGAGGAGGAGGAGGAAGAGGAGGAGGAGGAAGGGGGAGCATCACCAGTCAGTGAGGTCAGGGGAAAATGAAGAATGGCTTCAAAAACAAAGAAGAATGATGGAACGGCGTTTAACTTTTATTTTTCTGGTGGGTAAAGAATGACAATGGATATCCTCCTCGCTGGAACAGAGTTAATTCAGAGCTTCTCTCTGGAGCACTTTGACATTATTAGCGATATGAATACATTTTCTCTGCCTCAGATTTAATCGCACAGATCGTTGATTCACTAGATTGCTGTGTCAGTTTTCCGACTTTGAATAATATATGTGGTCAGCTAATGCTCGTGATGGCAGATAGTCCTATTGACAAATACATATATCAAATTTAGTGGATTTAAAACCCAGGCTGTTGTCTCTGTATTGTGGAACGTAGCTTTTGCCTCATCGTGGAAATCATCTGTTCATCATCTCCTGTTCATTATTCACTATTATTTGATTGTTGATGTGGACATTTAGATGAAAACTCTCTGGCGCAAAACACACTCAAACTTTTGTTATTTAAGCACAAAATATAATTTCCATTTTTTCAACTGCAGATTTTTGAATTAACTCTTTAAATTTTGTGTGTAGGTCATCAACTCACAGATCATAAAATCAAGATCAGTTTGGGAATTTTGTTTCAAACAAACCGAACACACATTATAGTGGACCACATTGTATAATGTTTTTGGGGCCATGAAATGATTTTTGGAAAAGCAAAAGTTTTTATCTAATTTGCACATAAATGCCAAAAGAATTATGGACATGAAACTGCGTTCTAGTATCTGCTTGTTTTTGCTTTTGTTTTTTTTTCCTAAATTACATTGTCAGAAATAATCATAGGACAGGAAGGAAAATGAGTGAACAACAAACTTTAACATGAAATATTTATAGCTGAACTAGTGATGATTGATAATAATGATAATGATAATGATAATAATAATAATACAGATTAAAGACATTGAGAATTATTGGTGAATTCAAATGGTTTGCCTCGCACATCTCTCAGTGCTCTTTATGGGTGTCTACACTTTACACAGTATTAAGATAAAACTTTTTTTCTTCAAGCCTAAAGCACCTTTGGAAAGAGGTTCCACAGGGGGGCCATTGTTTTTCTATTCATACTTGAGATTAGTGATGGGCAGATGAGGCTTGATAAAAGAGTCCTCAATTTCTGAGCCCAATAGATGGCGCTCTGTGCCCTATTTGGTTTTGAACAGCCATTTCAATGAAACCTCACACCATTTCTCAGCTGAGAGCTGAGCTCTAAAAATAATGACACTGACTCATGAAGCCTCACCAGACCATCACTACTTGATACAATGATACAACTTGAAACAATGACTTTGTCACAGTCTTGTGCTAGCTTCATCACCGCTATGCTAACTAGCATGAACAGAATCGGCATAATTCAAAGTCGAACATCATGAACAGATCTGTAAGAGGTGTGACAGTTGTTTGCAAAGTCGACTGGCGAAACGGCCCAATGATGTGTGATTCTGTTTCGCTCCGCTTTATCATCAGAGAAGCAGTTAGCGTTGCCGTACAACTCCCGCGGCAAATCTTGTTTTCATGATTGCAGCCATAAAGAAAAGTGATACTAAAGGAACTGCAGAGTGGAATGCGACCCGCGACGTGTGTGTCCGACACAAAACCAACCAGCTGTCCCCTTGCCGGTGGAGCTGTTCATTTAGCGGTTGGCATCATTCAGTCAATTAGCCGACACACAAAAAAAAGGTGCAAACGCCCTCTCACTGGTTATCCTTCTCCTGTCATCAACTTCACAATCCGCGTGAAAACCCAAAACAACAGTCCGGTCTTTCATCATCCAGTGGGATCTAGCAACTTTTAGCATAATGAATTTAGCAGCGCTGCCTTCGCGACACAGTCCATCAGAGCTGCCATCTCACAGATTCAATTATGTCCGCGAGCATTAAAGCTTTGATGCTGTGTTTTGGGCAGCCGGCGTGCATCCATTTGCAATATTCTATATAACAAAATTAAAATCGCGGACACCTATGGAAAATGGCTTGGCACGAGCACTTAAAACTGAGGGCTGCAAACACTCTGCTGACTAATGCATTTCTAATCATTTCTGTGATCAATGTTAGCCACTGTGCAATAAGATTAATCAGCTATATGCAAAGTGAGGATCACCTTGAACAAGAAAGGAGGGAGATAAAAGGATGCACAAAGAAGAGGGAGAGAATATGTAGGATAAGCGGCCCTGCATTATTCACACACTCCTCGCGCTTGTTTAAGCAGCGTTCCGCCGCCGCCGTCGCTCCCCTCAGCTGTGCTTTGGCATCTGTGCTCGGCCATCACGCCGCTGAATAGCCGGCTGATTATTCCGAATCTGAGGGAATATTCAAACAAGGTCGATAATGCATTCTTCCATATGATTCTCCAGAGCACGGACAGCTGTTTGGCAGCTTTCAGAGCCACGTTCAGAGACGGACAGATTTCTCCGCTCAATTAGCAGGCGCCATTAAAATCTGGAGGAAGTTTGACGAATGGAAGCTCAGCTTGTTTGTCACCCGCTATTTTTACGGCCGGCAATATTTCCATGTTAACAAGACAAGGGCAGTATTCCGGATGAGACGCGGATCACACAAAGTTCCAAAAAAAAAAAAAAAAAGTAAGAGTCACCGTTCAGTCACTGCAACTCCAGAAGTCATTTGATAAAATCCTCCTTTTGTTCGTAAAATATAAGCTTATTGAAGATGCATTTTGAGTGTTAGTCTCAGCAAATGCTACTAGTTTAAGTTCAAACACATGAATTGTTATGTGACTCTTCAAGCAGAGGCACAGGACGCCACGGCACTGAACAGAGAGCACCCAAAAAGCTCTTTCCTGACAGCCTACTGGTCTCCAATGACTTGCTGGTACAGGCTGGTAAAGCATTTCCGAGTTGCGGAATGACCAAGTCTTGGCTCCACACTCGCATGACGGTTTGATCCAATGATGCGTTCCCTAATCCTGCTGTTAACAACCAACCCATCCTCACTTCCATGCCGTAATATATTGACGTGGGGAAAGTGGACTTTTGCATCCTATATTTACGCCGACGGCATTCTTCAGTGTTGCATGTTGCTGCAGGTTTTCAATTGAAGCGCATGTTCTGCCTTACCTGGCAAATAGATGGAGGTTGGATTTAGGTAAGACATGGGATGTCCTGTCATTCTTCACATAAAGACACGTCAATTGCTATTTAAAGCCCCTCAACCAGCCGCACAGATAGTAAAATAGCAACTGACATCCAATGCAAGTCAATGAAGAAAGCTTCTGAATGTGCCTATGCGTCAACATGCGACGCAGAGGGCTGCCTTTGGCGTCAGTATAGGACGCAAAAGTCCACTTTCCAAACATCAATGGGGGTGAGGATTGTTTGTATCAACACATCTTGAAATCCTCTTTTTCAATCGAGCTTAAGATGCAAAGGAAACACACGAATTTTAAAAGTGGATTGACCATGAAACCGCTTTAACAGAGCCGATTAAAAGCTCTCCTGTGTTTCGGCAAGTCATTCTAAACTCTTCAGTTGATTTGGTGCGCGTTACTGCGTATATTGTCGGCTGAGTGATGTCATAGTGGGCGTGGCTCCACAATGAAACTCATCAGAGTGGTGCTGATTGACCAGCGAGGTTCATCTCTGGGCCACAGCTCCTGCGTAAACAATGGAGAGTAACCTGCGCTCATAAAATCGCTGGCAAATTCTGAATATCTAATGATTGATAGGGACATTACATTTTAACTTCCAAATCAATGCCTGGACAAGCTTTCCCAGGCGTGATGTATCGAACTTCTGTTATTTATATTTCTGCCCAGAAACATCAAGCAGATTACAAGGCGGTCAATTTATACAAACCTGTCCAACAAACTGATAATGAGCAGAGTTATTGTCGGTGATATCAGACGGCAGGAGCTACAGCGTCTCTTTGTTCTCTTCAAATTGAGCGCTGATCATGGGAGAATGCCGTGGTGCTGTCTTGTAGTTTGAACTGGTGGATGGATTCTTTCAGTGCCCCTCCGCCTCCTCCTCCTCCCCACCCACCCCACACACCCATCCATTTCTGGAACAAGAGAGAGGTTGTCTGTGCACCTGTAAGCTGCAGGTTTACCTCCCTGGCCTCCGCTGCTGTACTCAAAAAGCTAATTATTCCTGGGAGAAGACGGAGCACTGTCAACTTCAAACCACATTCTTCTGGCAGATTAGACTGAAATTATGTTTTATTATTTCGACTCCCCGAGAATGAACTGGAGTCTATTTGGTCATCTCTGCGGTGAAATCCAAGACAGGTATGTTCGGAGGCCAGGTCCTTATGAAAGGGCAGCATCAGATTAGAAGGCAAACAGCAAGAGTCTGTCAGAGCGCCGGCGCTATCATCGCTGTCTTCTAGTCGCTGCCTGTAGAGAGGTTAAATTAAATGGCTGTAATAAATGTTTTGGTCGTGCTGATGTGGTATGGCCTGCTATCAAAGGAAAGACGCTGCGGAGAAGGCGGAAGATCACAGAGAGGGCGGGAGACGCATGTCAGCACATTACCAACATTAGAAACGGACTTGTTTTCACTTTGAGCTCAATTATAACCGCGGCTCCAGAAACAATTATATTGATGAATGCTTTCTAAGTTACTGTAATTCAATTATTCCATTTAATTAATGAATTATATTGAATTTCTCCCCAGAGAACGGCATTAGCCTCATCTGCTGCTTTGCAAACAGGAGTGCTCTAATGTGTGTTTGTGTGTGCGCGCGTGCGTGCGCCATGGAAATGATTGCAGTTGCTTAATGAAACAGTGTCAGATCAGATAAATGCAGCGGCGAGTCAACAAGGCGTGCTTGTAACACAGCCAAACTTCAGACCAAATAATAAAGTCAAAGAAGGGATTATTGATTGCTTTTTTTTTCCCAAGGACGGCCTCTTAATAAACTGACATTGTAATTCAGAGCATCTCCTCCAGATTATAAAGATGACATATGAGTAAACCAGTGTATTAAAGGGGTTTTAGGATAATTGCTGTTTAATACTCGGGCTGCGTCCAAATATGCTTTTGTATTTCAATGCTACTCTTTGTAATCTGGAGCACATAAATTCGATTTTTTTAAATGGAAAATATAGGTATTTCGAGTTAAACAAAGTGACTTTCAAACGTTCTGGATCTGACTATTATTCATCATCAAATGTAATAGAATTATAATTTTTTATTTGAATAAACACTTTAAGTACACAGAAAAATTCAAATCGAAATTAATTTAATGTATTATATATTATTTTCATTTGTGTAGCAACACATTCATTTGTAATTAAGCAACACAAATGTGTTTTTTTTGTGTGTGATTTTTTTATGCAGTTACAATTTGTTTAAATAGTTAAAAATACTTATCAAACAGAAACAGGATGAAAATTTATAAACATGTTTATTTTCTCTTCATCAGATGTGCACAAATAAATTAGAGTAACTGTCGCATAAAGGAATCTTTCATCTTAATGTAAAACAAAAAGCACTTCACAACGTTATGACGTTCATCTGCAGCGGAGTACTGCCCTCTACTGGCGCAACAGAGTACTCTAGCACAACTGTTTTCCTTATTCAAGTCAGTTCTTATGTGGTGCGGAAAAGCTTCTGAAGGCCAAGTGCATGCCAGGTTTAAAAAACATGTCACTGTAATTTCGTCTATAACAGCTGTCACTTTCTTTCTTGCATCAGTTCTGAAAATGCTACTATTACTCTCAGGCTTTATAATCCCTTGTGGCGCATCTTATCCTGCAGTGGTCAGCACCTGGCAAAAGTGCACACGGACATGCTCATGAATCCAAGGTGAAGAGCCAGTTGACTATTGCAGTACGTTATGGGGCTTGGAGTTGGAGGGAATGAACTTGTGGGGCTCAATGAGTCCAGCTAGTCGGGGCAAGAGGCTGTGGACACCCTGTGCAGTTCACCAGTCCATTGCAAGGCACACACAGACAGACAGAATAATTTAGAGCCACCAATTAACCTGGCCTGTGGGAGGAAACCAGAGCACCGAGAGAAAACCACCTGAGCACAGAGAGAAGGCACAAACCCCACATTTAAGTGGTAAAAATAGAAATGAATACTGCTGATTTAAATGCAATTTACACATGAATATTCACAGAGGACATGAAGCATGTGTGTTGTTATTGACCCGACTTGTTGCTGCTATATTTGTCCAAGTGAGAGCAGAGACACGTTATGATGCACTAAGCACATACTCAGCATTCCCGCCCTTCCATCCTGCAGTTGTTGGCCATATTGTGAGGTTTTAATTCGGGGGCTGCAGACGTAGGCTCTGCTTACATTCGCCGCTCGATATGAGGCTCAAGCCAAGAACGACAGTTGCTCCTCTCAGAGATGACACTTCTACAGATTTAAATTGCACTTGGAAAGGTCAACACATGCTGGGCAGGCAGTCATCATTCAACCATCACAACACATTAAGGCTTTTTTTTTTTCGAGACCACGCTGAATCCAGATTAAATTCATTATAAACTGTTTCATGTGACTTAAAATGTACTTTATTGAGACTTTATTAACTTTATTTATGAAGAACTTTTTTGCTTAACTGAATGGTACATATGTGAGGTCAGTGAACTCCTTAATTTAATTTGTCTTTTTAATAGTTTTATTTGTATAAAAAGAAACCGTGTCACTCAATATTTTTCAGAATAGACATTTATATATCCACATCCACTGAATTCTAATTCCTTCTAGATTCATTATACAGTATTTATGCTGCAAAATGAAATGTTTTTGCATGTTATTATTATTATTATTATTATTCAAAGACTTTGTTGCAGTCACCCTATGAGTTTCTGAAAATAAGTGTGATCTGTAATACTTATTGATATTGCAAGAGATTCAAGAAGGTAATTCAAGGTCAATCCAAAAAAAAAAAAAATTGTGACAGTGTGTGATGAAAAGTAACGGTCTTAAGAAATGTATGCCTTAACTCACAGTTCTGAAAGCTTTCATTTGACTCTTTCTAAAAATAAAAGATTAAAAATTAAGAAGAAGAATCTACATCTATTCCGTTTGGTTAAACAGAAAAAAAAGAGCAGTGATTGCTGAGGTGAAAATGAAATATATTTAAGTTATGTGAAGCAATGATCCTTTTTTTAGAGCACTGATAAGACAATAGTGTAGCTGAATAAATGAGCCTTTTACCACCTGGAATTTATTAAATTGATTGATGAATAAACTAAATAAATGTGTCAAAAATTAATTGATTGATCAGGAGAAAACAGAATACAGTGGTGTAAATATATCATGCTCAAATGCATAAACAATTGAGATTAACAAGCATATATAAACACAAGTCAGTTGGTTTGACTGTACAGTATATTCCCATGATGAGTACCTCGTGTCTTGTTATGTGTTTTCATGGTGAAACACAACGCTCAAATGCCAAAGTATGTGTACGAGCCTCTGCGTCAGAGCAGGAATGTTGGCTTCAAGTGTTGCCCTGACAGACAGCTGCACTGCGGTGGCGTTTTTAACATGCCAGAGGGGGACTAGTGCTCGCTGGGGAGAACTAGTAAGTGCTTCGAAGTATGTTAAGTGAGCAAAAGGAGGGATTCCTTGAAACAATATAACATGGGCAGAGAGACACAGGTGAGAGTTGTGGCATTTAAAGTGGCTGTTTCAAGTGAAGGAAAGGCTTAGATGGAGAAATAGATGATGATGAGTTGTAGGTAAAAGGATAAATAAAAATGAGATGGATGGATGGACGGATGGATGGATGGATGATGGGGGAGTTAGTGATAGAATAGGCAGAATTTGGATGAGTTGGATGGAAGGATCAATGCATGGGTGGATGGTTGAGATGATC
This sequence comes from Synchiropus splendidus, assembly GCF_027744825.2. NCBI lineage: Eukaryota > Metazoa > Chordata > Actinopteri > Syngnathiformes > Callionymidae > Synchiropus > Synchiropus splendidus. The sequence goes on along the minus strand of NC_071343.1, from coordinate 5,126,035 downwards.
ATGAGTTGGCGGGTTGATAGATGAACCAGGTGGTTGTGAGGCGCATGCCAGGATGAACGGTTGGGTTGGTCGATGGATGGATGAAAAAATTGCATGTATCACGTGCTACATATGAAGAACTCATCACTGGTTCACTAGACACATATTTTAGGGTCCCCCTCATGTTCAAGTGTACCCCCCCTCCTCTTCCTCCTCCTCTTCCTCCTCACCCTGCAGCTGGATCCGTCTGATCGGCTGCTCGTGTTGCGCGGCTCCGCCCTGCACACGCACTTGTGCAATTGGACCGCTCAAAACAAACGAGGAGAAAGACCGTCTGACAGCCCCGACCAGTAAATCGGATCATCGATGCCTCCTGGTATTCGAGCGGGACCGATCTGACCATTCATGGCCGCTTCGGCGCGCGGCTGGTGTGCGCCGTTTCAGGACGCGCAGTTTCCGCGTAAAACGGCGCCGCGGACGACCGACGGTCACCGCGGTGAAGCTCATGGACAAGTGCGCTGTGACACAGGTCCTTCTCCTAACCACTTCAGCGGGGTGAGACTCGTCAGAGTTTGTTTGAATCTTTCGACAGAGACGTGTTTTTCTCGATGAAAACTTGTGCAAACGATGACGGCTGCGCAGCAACTGCTAGTTCTAATTTCAGCCACGAATTTCCCGGCAGTTCAAGATGCTTTCCGAGGGTGTGTGTGTGTGTGCGTGCGTGTTCCGTATGGAAATCCACATTGATTCCCACCAGTTAGCTACTGCTGATGTGTCAGTCCTGTGATGCTAACTCTGGCTCCCGTAGTGCTCGCGACCCTGTTTGGATCAATGTTCTTCATCCATATTCCACCGTGCACTTTTACATTTTATTTTACATAATTAGAAACACGAAGGTCCCAAGTGCCACCTGGAATAGTAATGACATTAATAGGTCAAAGACAATGACCACCACTCTGCTGCTTTCTAGGGACAGTTCAGCCAATTGAAGGCCCCAGCGGGGGCCCATTTGTTGCTGACCAGCTGGCCTGCTCCCTGGTCTCTCTCAGTGTGTTAGTAAACTAGTGAGAAAAGTTACACACCAAACATGAAAATGTGGCGAATATTTATAATTAGATAAAATGGTATTTCAAAACGAATATGCATTTTATTGCAGCAAAAAAAAAACACAAAAGTGAAGGGTTCACTTTCACTTTTCACAGCTGCTTTCCTGCACTGCTCAACTTCCACACAGCTTTTTGTCACCAATCACAGAGGTATTATTCAAACCTGAATCACAGGAAGCAGTCGATGGCTGGATGTTCTTGGTTTAAGTTGCAAAATATTGGCACTACTTTTATCATAACTGATATCAGGTTGAAATAGTTTGTCAGGCTTTACTAAAATCTTCCACTGAGGTTTTCCAGTGCAGCTGCTGGAAAGAAACCATGTACATATTTCATCAGTCAATGGACAAAATCCAACTTAAATCAAATTTCTTTGTGTCTTTTTTAATGGCTTTTCTACTGTTTCCATCTCAGTGACAAAAAGGTCGCCTTTGATAACTACGATGACTGGTGGGGGCTAATTACATCACAAGGGTCTTTCTTGCATCACAGGAAAAGGAGAAGCCAACTACTCAAAAACTGCCGTTTAAGCCCCGTTTTCACTCCGTAAAACAATTCTTGAGCCGAAAGAAGGAAAGGCAGACCTGACAGTAAACTTGCGCGTTGATGTTTTATTGCTTGCAACTGCATGAGAAACTCCTCGGGTATGGTTGCAGCCATCAGAGACCAGTTGCGGTCAGCTCCCTAAGAACTAGCTTCATGATTGAAACCTCACGCAGTGCAACCCAGATGAAGTAGTTCCTGACATCTCCAAGGGTTAGGACAACCATCGGGTCAAATCCCTTTACAGCTTGTTGCTTTGCTTTCCAGGTGAAACCTGAAATGGACTGCTTGTTTCCCTCACTGCCTCAGAATTCCAAGATGTTACTACGGGATGGTGGTTTGGTGCTGGACCAGCTGTTCACCAAAGAACCCCCACCCTCCTATATGCCCCACCCCAATGCTACATATGAGCACCCTGGTCACTGCAGGACAAGTCAGGTCAAGATGGAACCCTCAAACTGTCTGATGCTCCCACCCTCAATCCCAGAATACCCCGGCGTTTACAGCAGTAACTTTTACTTCCCACAGGAAGCACAGAATTTCCAAAATATCCCCCAATTCCAGCTGCTGAACAGCAAGCAGCCCATTCACGGACCCCATCTGAACTCTGCTCCTGTGGTGCCAATAGGTGTCCCAGTTGGTCGTAATCTTACAAACGACTGTTTGGTTTTCAACCCACATTTAGCACAGCAGGGACTCCCAGCGTACCTGCCTCCCTCTCCCCCCAATTCTGAGCCCTCAAGTCCGGACAGAGGGAGAGACTTGCTCCACGATCTCACCCCACCTCCCACTTATGAAGCCAGTATCGCCTACAAATTCACCTGCTGTCCCAGCGACCCACAGCAAACACCATTCACTCCCATTCAAAGCTTTCACAGCCCAGACTCAACTCAAAGTCCACGTCCCGAAATGAGTCAACCTTATAGCCTGAGTCCAGGGCTGACCAAGCTGAGATCTCCGGAGACGACCCCAGCAGCCCCAGCGATGCATAACAGAAGGACAAACTCAGATCTGGAGAGACGAAGGATTCACCACTGCAACATCCAAGGTGAAACAATGTTCACACTTGAATGAAATGAAAGTCAAATGACGTTCTGCTTTCAGGTTGCAAGAAAGTCTACACCAAGTCATCACATCTGAAAGCCCATTTACGGACACACACAGGCAAGCAACTTTCAAACTTAAAATGAGAAAATTCGTTATGAATAATTTGGAATCTGGACTGGTTCTCCACACATTAATGATGAAATGAGATTTTAAAGGATACAAACATGAATTGTATCCTCTAACATGTACTGCAGTGAAGTCATATTTTGTTTTGTATGTATTTCGCATCAGTGGGCCTCTTCAAGCCACATGGTGGGCCAGATTTGGCCCCCAGGCCTTGAGTTTGACACACTAAAAGAAGCTCTTCATCTTTTACATCACATGGAGTTTATATATATATATACATTTATATCAGTATGTTTTTTTGTTGTTCTTACCGTAGGAGAGAAACCGTATCAGTGCTCCTGGGACGGATGCGGCTGGCATTTCGCTCGCTCCGACGAGCTGACACGTCATTTCAGGAAACACACAGGAGCGAAGCCTTTCCAGTGTCGAGTGTGTAACCGCTGCTTCTCACGCTCGGATCACCTGGCGCTTCACATGAAGAGACACCAGAGTTAGACTGCTGCTGAGGAAGTCGCTGGTCCAGGGCTCGAACCTGTGAAGCTTTACAGCAGTTCTTTATTATTGCTGTTGTTATGGTCACTGTATTTTATACATAAAATATTAGGAATAATGTACAAATATTCATTTTAAACATAATTTAAAATCATCTCTGTTTCTCTCAATTTTAATTTTAAATGTAATATTTCTTTTTTCTTTTCTTTCAAAAATTGCTGGAACAAAAGGAAAAAGAAGGCCAATATCGACTCAGGAGGAACTAAAATTCAAAACAAGCTCCTGGATATGAAGTTCCAGGGGTGTGCTTTTTATTATTATAAGCAAGGCCACATTTAGACATAATCATAATAATATTCATAGTCATAATAATATATATATTATAATAACATTCATGAGATTCTGACCACAAAGGATGATCAAGATAGGCTGAGGTGAAAGAGGAGGGTAGAAAATATTAAAAAATTAATAAATATTAATATTTGAAGTGTATGAATATTTAAAACAAAACATTAGTTAATTAAGTGTAATTCATTCAGTGGTATGGAGAGAATCATGAGTTTCTATATTTCCAAAGTTCATTTGACAAGAACTTGAAAATATTGTTTTTAACTCATTCTTTTTGTGTTTTAAATATAATAGAGATAGAATTCAAGTCAAAATGGTAAAATAGGGTAAAACAAAGGTATACTTTTTTTGAAGTATGAAGTTTACAAAACATTGAATGTGTCATGAAAAGTGTTTTATATTTAAAATATATATCATAAAATGCTCTCATTTAAGTTATTTAAGTTTGAAAAGCATCTTAAACATTTCTGCTTTAATAGATGTGGAAAGATTCAGTAACATGAGGAATCATTTACCATAATTTATTAAACTCAAGCTATAAAAATATATTGACTATATTGACTTTATCAAAACTGATGAGGTATTTTTTCTTAGACATAACTGCATTTTGAAACTTGCTTTACATCCAAATCAGTTGTCAAAGTGCCTTCTATTAATTTAGAAATTATAAGAATGTGACAGGAAAGAACAGCTTCTCTTTCCTGTCTCCTCTCGCTGCTGAATCCTTTATGTTTCTTCTCTTATTCCTCTCTTCCTGTATTGTTGTATCAGCTTTAATTTTTTTATATGCCAGTGCAGTTCACTCGAAATGTTCAATTGGTTATCATGCATTGTTGCGTTTACATTTTGTTGTTTGAGCAGCATTCTATAGGTTTTTATTTTCCAAGTTGAGTTAATGTTTCCTCTGATGTGTGTTTTTAAAGGAAACCAACTGTTTCTTGCTTAAATATAAAGTGTTTTGTTTGAGACACGAAGAAGCTCTCCTGATTGTACTTGGTGACGTTGAGTCATTTTTGATTCTCCACAAACAAGGTGACCAAGAACAAGGTGGGTTTTAGGTCAGAAATGAGCAGAAATAAAAAATGTCAAAGTGTGGAGACAAAAAAGTGGTGGATGCATGTCATCAGGTCGAGTACTGTCAGAGGCAGTGGATTGGATTTTACACATGTAATCTACAAATTGAAAATGAAATGCATCTTGTTTTGTTCACCTCCTTGTGAAATTTCCTCCCACAATTGGAAATCTCTACCATTAAACATCTCCACAATGAAAAAAACTTGATTAACAATGAGTCAACATAGTCCACAGGTATTAGTGGCAGCACTGAGACAAACTAGTGACCAGTGTCTCCTACCTCCCACCCCAAACCACCCCCACCCCAAATAGCTGGTGCAGAACTGTGAAGGCCCCACTGAGGTAAAAATAAATGGAAGGAAATTAATTCATTCATCCATTATATTAATCATTAAAAAACATATTGAAAGTAGTATAAATGTTTTCTGTTTGTAAATAATATATCAATTTATACATCTCTCTCTGGTTATCTCTGTGTCAGCTTATCTTGGCACTCCGTTTTCCTCCCCCAGTCCAAAAACATCACGAGGTTGATTCGTTTTGAATGGCTGCTTGTCACTACAGGCGACTTGTTCTTATATGATCTGGATGGAATCTGTGCCAGTCTTCCTACCATTCGGAAGGGAACTAAATAATCACACTTCGATGAAGGAGTTAGAAAACAGTTTTTGATCTTGACATTGACTTCATTCATTCTATAATTTTGCCATGAGCTCTCAGTATTCCAGGGCCTCACATCACCTTCACTGTGACATCGACACTGCCGCAAGAGACAGTTTTTTAATATCAGTGAAACAATTCATTTTTAAAAATGAACTTCCATGAGGAGGGCGGAGAATATCACACCTACTAATTGCTTTTTTTTTTTCTCCGTATAACTTTGAAAGAGCAGCTCCAGGGTGATAAATCATAAAGGTTATCTGCCATCTTCACGAGGAGCAAATCTATCATCGCCATAAGTCTTCTCCAAGTTCTACTGAAGGAATTGGCCTCTTGACAATGTAGACAACATTATGACCACTGACGAGGCAAACTTTTGACAGAGAATATTTTGGACACGCTACGCGAGTTGAAAGCGACTGAAGCAAGGGTATGGATCTGACGTACGGATCTGAGAACATCCCGCAGAAGAGAACATGCTGGTGTTCTTTGGTAACGTATTTTTAGAATGGTTTTCAAGTGGAAGCAGACGTTGGACAATTGAGGTTTGTTGAGAATCTTGACGGACTGAGCTCAAGATGAGACTGGTCTGATGAGATACGGTCAGGGTGAGAATCGCCGCCATAAATTCTTACAGAAAAGGCTGGAATGCTAACCCCAGGTTGTTCCTTGCTAACAGGGTGTGGAGCTCGGGCATCTGGGAGTGACTCGGAGAAGAGCTGCAACTGCCTCACATTAAGAAAATCAAATCGATGTGGACTTTTGTCTCCCTAATGAAGTGGTCTGGTTTGTCCAAAAGACCGATGGAGTGAGTCTGTGAAGTCTGGGCCTCTTTCTATATTTGTTGCTCCTGCAATCCAACCTTGGAATATGATGGACGAAAGGGGGAAATTGAGATTGGATTTTCGTTCTACAATAAAAGTGAACTTGCAGCATTCTAAAGCCAGTTCAACTAAATGGTTGAGCAAACTTCAGACTATTGAACTCAGGTCAGAACTTTACCTACACTGTTTGAGCCATCTCTACCATTCAGTTGCCATGTAAGTTATTTAAAATATATATATATATATATAATCAAAATTATGATCACCTTTTTTTTCGAAATATAAAAGGTGAAGGTCAGTGTTATTCTATTTCTGCGTCTCGGTCTGTGGAGAGCTATGAAATGTTCTGCTTATTGGAGAGCAATACTGCGAACAGCTTCCATTATAAATGTCCTCCCTAATACCAAGATTAGGCTCCTGAATACCAGCAAACGTGAGCACAAGGATCCGGTTTCTCCCATGAGATGAAAACCACCATCTCAGTCACAGACAGCAGGCGGCAACATCCCTCAAATGTTACATACAAAATGCAATTATTTTATTAACCTTCATGCCTCCATTGATATTAATATACATTTATATGTTTGAACTTGTTTTAATTTCACAGCTCCATCCATAAGAAAAATACAGAAAAGGACAAACCACTGACTGAATACAACTCTTAGAGAAAAGAAAGAGAAAAATCAAGTGTAACAGAACAAAAGGTCACCTGTCCAGGACGCTTTGTCAAGCATCACTTTAAAAATTTTGCACTTTTTTTTTCTAACAGATGTGGTTATTTCATCAGCAGAATCTCCCTTTTGAAGCAATAATCACATAAAAGATTGGAATATATTTACACAACACTCACTTTACATAAATACAAGGGAAAGAAGGTGAAAAGACTTAAAGCATCCTCAAAATGAAATCAAAAGACACCCAAATTAAGAAGCTAGAGAAATGTTTAAGATCAAATTTCATTATTAAAGGCATTGCTCCACAGCTGGATTTGTTTGTTGATGACAGAAGTGTGAATGTTCGATTTGGTCTGTAACACCTTCATGCCACTGACCAGATACTTTGGAACAGCCAAACATGGTGAGGAGGAACGTTTTGGTTTTGCTTGTTGGATTTGGATTTGAATTGAATTGAGAGCTGGATTTCAGAATGTATGATGGTGGTGGATTATGGCTGGATTTTCAACAATAATAATAGCTATTTTGAAAGTATGGGTTGTCCAAAAAAGGGCACATGAGAGGTCAGGGATCTGATAAATCAGAACCTCAAGTTACACTGGCAAATTCTGACCATTACAAGTTGACCGATTTTTTGTTACAGCTCAGAGTAAACGACTCTTTATAGCTCATCTATGTTGTTCAACAATTGCAGCGTCCTGGAATCTACCCACTGAGGAATGATTTTTCGATTCAAGTGAAGCAATTGCTACCTCTAGTGGTCATACATTGGAAGGCAGGTTATTCGCCTCACACTTCACATAATACTTTTACTTCATTATATATCCAAAAGGATCAAACAAATGTGGGTATAAATGTATTGTTGCAGTAATACTTTTCTTCAGCAAACCATTTTCATGTTTTGCAGATGAGGTGCTGTTTTAAAGCAATCATTTGGTGTAAAAATACAAGAATAATACTGGTCCAAAATGTGTCTCCCAGAAAAGCAGTCTTTCAGGAGACACAAACGCATGTAAAGTTTAGAAATATTGAAGTTTCGAGGCCAAATTGTCAACAAACTTTTCAGTTGTTTTGCTATTTATTAGCTCCGCCTAGCTTGTTAAGGGACTGTCTAATATGACAGTAAACAAATCACGGCAGCAACCGGCAGAACATACTTCAATGAACTTTTCAGGAAAAGTCAATAAAAAGAGTTACATTTTTGAGGGTAATACCATTCGAATTTACGAACCTTTTGAAGGACCCTGTTCAAAGAAGAAGCGAACCTTCTTCTTTGCTTCTACTTCACGTGTGACGTGAGCGTGTTAATGCTACTGCCACCTAACGTTCAATTGAGCTAACTGCAACTTTGAAATGTATTTCATAGTCGGCCTGAAAAACTAAAGGAAATAAACGTGACAATATTGACAAAGAGCAGGCAAGTCTCTTCCAATGGTCAGTATTCAACTGTGACAGCTCATAACCACTTTGTTCCGCTTAAAACGGTATTGCGAGAAAACCAGTGTGTGATAGAGGATGGTGTATTTTTCAACAACAATGGAAAAAAAACAACTATTGCAGGTGCATATCATTGTGCTTATTTCCATTCAGAACCCATGTTGTTTGAAATTTGAGCACAAGTGTGTAGCATGAGGCACTATTCATTATTATCTTTGTTATTATTGCATAACTTTGACCCTGTTCGCCGTAGCAAAATTATGCTTGCAAATATTGTCATAAATACAATACACCCTGTCTGATCGAATTCAAGTGGATTTTTTTCTTTTTTTTTTCTTCCTTTTTTTTAAACGTGTTGGATTAAGGCATGCAAAGTCGCAATGTTGTGTTGTAAAGTACCGTGATGGAGTTAAATAATTTGGAGCTGCTGAGAAGGTTTGATCATGAGCTTCATTAACCACAATATATATATATTTTTGAGAGAAAAAAATGCTATATAACATCACATACGGTCATTTACATCATGAACACTGTTAGCCCCGTTTTGATGTGTAGCAAATTAGATAAATCAGTCTCTGTAAAAAGACTCGTATAAATGTATTTCCTGTAGCTGATCGAGAGCCCTATTTTCCTTCAACGTCTATGTACAAAAGCGTAGAACTTTGTAATACATTTCTGCCTTAACTCTTCACTATCACATATATTACAACATTTCAAAAAAAAAAGGGAAAAAAACAAAGATTTACAGCAAAAGAGATATAGTGCCCCCTTGATCTTGAAATGATATATACATTATACGGGTGATAAAATACGAGCATGAATATTTGATTATAATTTGACATCTTGATCAACAAATGAATAAAACAAACAAGGTGCTGATATGCTTTTTTTGTGGCCAGAAATGATACGAACAGCCAGAAAATAATGACATGTGCACAAATAATACATAAATAATGATAAGATACATTATGATACATTCGGTGAGGAGCTCCTGAATCACGCTTGCGGATGAAAGAAAAGCAAATGCTTCTGTTGGAGGTTGGTTGAGAGGGGAAACCGAAGGACTGGAGAATGAGAATTCAGCGCCTTTTAAAGGACCCGTAGAATGTCGATCTTACGAGCAAAGTTGTCCGTTTTGTCACACGTTTTTTGACAGATATTAATATGTTGTGAAGAGAAGATGTTTCTTATTTATATGCACACTGCTATTGTGATTTCAGGATGAGAATCGCCCTCTAAATCCCAAACTTCTCAGTTGGAATCGAGCGGAACACCTAGGCTGCAGGTGTTATCCTTCCTCAGCTGGAGGAGGATCAGCGGCTCATGGGAGGAACTCTGAAAATGCAAAGCATGTCCTGTCTATGTTGAAAAGGACTAAGGAAGTAGGTCAAAAACGATGGGTTCTCCTAGGAGGCGATAAACCATGAGTCGCAGACCGTGACACTGATGGGGAGGAGATCATAGAGGCCATGGAGAAACATTCCTGACATGTTTTTTGCACAACACCGTACTAGTGACTAATATTTTAAATATTAATTCAAATATAAATTTGGGTCGAGGGACAGCCTCCAAAAAATCCTAGGCATAAACCTGCCTCGGGTGGATTGCCGTAGTAGAAAAGCTGGAGAGGGGAATGTGGGCCTGCTAGAACCAGCTGCTGCCCCCACGACCCAACCTCAGGTCAGTGGCGGAAGATAAATAAACTAATACTAAACAGCCTCAAGAACCTCTCACAAACATTCTGTGGGTCCTTTAAACAGCATAGGTTTGAGTGTGAAGCGGTGTGACATCTGTGTCAAAACATGAAACAAGAGGCAACATTAGTCACAGAGGGGAACAGACTGAATCGATGGCGTTACTCCTCAGATTTGGACGAGGAAGCCGAAGCGCTTCCTCGCCTCTTTGATCAGCGTGTATTGCTCTTCTGTCATAGAAACTCAACACCACAACATCTGCCTCGCGTCTGTAAAAATCCTTCTTTCAACCGAGTCCGTAAGGTGCCTCTGTATTTTTCACATCCTGGAAATCTCAACATGATTGTTTCAAAAGTTCACTGTACATGAGGGGTTGTATTGGATAGTAACCAAAGCAAGCATTGAAAAAAAAAAATCCAACAAAAAGAACTTCATTATACTGAAAGTATCCTTTAAGATTGCACTTTACTGATTGCTAATCACAGCACGAAATCCACGAAGAAGTTAAGAAAACGCTTTCAAAGAGGCTCAAACGAAAAAGATGGCGGGGTTAAAATGGTTGCTGGTGTGATGAAATGCAGGTTTTGATGTGTCGATGAGGTCGATCCGTTCTTTTCTCTCGCTGACTCGGCAATACTGCGGGGTGGGCCCCCGCTCCGCGTCCCACCCGGGTTTCACATTATGAATGCTGGAAAGCAGCAGCCATTGAAATCAAATACCAAAAAGAGAAAATTGCATTTCTGACTCATCCAAATAAAGTTTGCCTTAAAAATCTAACATTTACAAACAGTGCTGTAAGGGACAGTTCCTCGCCAGGCTCCGATAAAAGATCCCGCTGACATTTTCCTTCAGCCCAGAGAAGTGACCCTGTTTTGTGCTCAACCAGCTTTGTGCGGGCTTCCTTCCTCCCACGTGTGTTTGTGAGCGGTCAGGCCAGCTGAGTAACATTCACGGGGAGATCCAGCTCCCTCTGCTGCTTCTGTGTCTGATGAGCTCACTTCCGAGTTGCCTCATTGAAATCCCCGACTCACACCAGCATGTGTCTCCGTCGGTGCAGGGCTAAGTGGTCAGATCTGGAGAAGCTGCGGTCGCAGTCTGCACACTTGAAGGGCTTCACCCCCGTGTGTTTTCTGTAATGCCTGGTCAGCTCGTCGGAGCGGGCGAACTTCCACGTGCAGCCGTCCCAAGTGCATTTGTATGGCTTTTCCCCTGTTCGCACACAAGAAACACGACGTCAACACACCGCGCGTTACTCGGCTCCGCCGCGCCGCCGCCACTCACCTGTGTGTGTTCTCCGGTGTGCTTTTAAGTGGGAACTTTTGGTGTAAACTTTATTGCAGCCCTCAAAGTCGCATCGGTGGATTCGTCTTTTCTTGGAATCCGGTGACTCAGACCTCCGCGGACGTCGTATGCTATCAATACTGAACGGCGACATCGAGCTGAAGAGGCAGAAAGAAAAAAACACGATTGAGAGGTTGAATACTGACAAGAAGTTGAATACTCACATTGTTTTGTTTGAGCATCTTAGAACAGAAATATTAATTTGATGAAAACCCACAATATCCATGTATAAATGCATTTATTCTAACATTAATATTGAAATATATGTTTCAATTGATACATTTATTTATTACATTTTATTTATTCATTCATGCTATTTTATTAGTTTTACCACTAAATATAATTTCCCATTTGGTATTTGCCTTTTTAATCGGAGTGTTGTGTGTTAAATTCAATTATTTAATTGTAATTAATCATGTTTTGTTTTTTACATATTGACATTGTGAAATGTATTTATTTTTATTAGATACTGTTATACATATGCGGTGCCTTTGAATTTTATCAATATTATACTATGCCAATACTTTGACTACTTGAATAAATAAATATACTTTTTTTATTAAGTGTTTTTCTAGTCGTTGTTTCTTACTATTATTTGTTTTTTGTCCGTATTAATTAATTATTAATTATAAATAACATAAAATTGGATTTTTAATTGCAACTGAATTCCTTACAGCTTTTCTTCAGTGTAGAAGTCCAACAACTTCAACATCAAAAATGTTCGATATTTCTCTCTCATAATAAGATGATCGAAGCAGGTGAAGGTTAAATTCACTGAATAAGCGCCGCTCATGGAAGGCGCTCCAATATTTGCAGCTGCAATTGCATTGGCCGACCAGTAGGTGGAAGAGTTGCGTTGCATTTGAGTTGTGAGAGAACGTTTGTCGTTGAACACAAACACGACCCTCACTTGCGGTTTGTAAGTAACGAGATGTTTGCGCAACACATTGTGCGCGAAAGTGAATGTTTAAATATAAAGATGACAGTGAAAAAGCCTCAGAGATAATGCCGAGCAAATGTGACTTGGAAAAAAAGTCCAGATTGTTGTCGGTGAAACCTGATGGAAATAGTGAGAGGCTTTCACATAACGACGAACATGTGACTGGGACACGCCAGTTTACCAGGAGACAAGACAAGGGGATCTCTGTTTACCAGAAGGGTGGAGTCCTATCTGCAGGAGATATGTTTAACACGGCTCTGTCAGCAGCGCCGGAGCTTCGGTGGACTTCAGGTGAAGATTCTCAAGAGGAGCTGACTTTCCCGTCTGCGAACCGTCTCCACCACGCACCAACCACATCCTGTCTCTCACTGATCGCACGCACACCCTGAGAAACTCCCACCTGTTACTTCCAACTTGAGTCTGCGCAGGAAGTGATAATGTGGGTCAGACATGAAGTTGAACCCTCAATTCTTTTTTATGCAGCGCTGCGCAGACTTGTTTGTACTGTATGTATGTGAAAGTGTCTCAACTGTGCGTCCAGACTTGTTCGTGAAAATAACAGATAAGATAAGCTTTAAATATTCTCTGTGGATATGAAGCGTTGAATTAGAGAACAGGAATCAAGATACGACCAAAAATGATTTAATTTCTGGCAACATTGTTCGAAGCACAATTGGTTTCTTTAGGCAAGAGGTTGGCCTGAGAGTCACAGGTGAAGAGGAGAGTGCAGGCACGGTGGAACGGTTGTGTGACGTCAGAGTGGTCACTAGTGAAATCACTGGTTGCAAACCGCACACATTTCAACGAAGCCTAAGATCATTTCTAAGCTGAGAGCGCCACCTACTGAGCTCTGAAAATAATGACGCTGTTTCATGAAGCCTCACTAACCCATCACTAAAGGTCATGAACCATGAGGAGCAAGGGTGGCCGAGTCAAAATGTAACCTACATTTTGTCGCAAAATAATTAGAAAACAAGGGGAAAAAAAGTGTTACAATGGCCTGAAAATATATGTTTCAAATGTTATTTGCATAATATATAACTCTCTTTCAGACTCACTTTATTCATTAAAAAGTCATACTTATAGTAGATCTTTTTAAGAAGTGAGAATCAGAACTCAAGGTAAAACAGGCACTTTTTCATTCGATTTTATTTATTGATAACATTACCCATTTGTGGAAAAACGCTATTGCAATTCAACGTTTAAATGACTATCAACGGCGCTGTGGGAAGAAAAACGGACAGAAAAATTGATCAAAATAAATAAGAATTCAAATAGTAATGAATGACTAACTAAGCACAAGGGAAGGGCCACATGTGGCCCCCGGGCCGTGCTTTTCCAACCACTAGTTTAGAGTCAGCAGCTCCGACAAAGAGTGACTTTTCTATCCACAGACTCATGATGGAAGGACGTCGATCCACTGCCACATCATGAAGTTGATCCGTCTATCAAGGCAACACATCGACTTCCCCCTGTGACTTGCTCACTACTCCCTCTAATTTTGCCATTTGACCTCATTTACAAAGACAAAAAAAAATCCTACACACAACGGTCTTTAACTGTCTTGTTAATGAGCCGTGTCTTGATGTCCGACCAGTGTTCATGTGGTCCGACGAGAGCCTCTTTGTAATCATCAGCCGGCCCGCAGGCGAAACACAGTCCTGCAGCTTCACTGCGGCTTTGTCTATTTGTGTCTCTGGCAACGAACGGCCCCGAGAAAAGGGAAGTGTGACCTCAGCAGGTTTATTTTAACCCCAGAATTACCTGAACAGGGAACTTTTAATACCGAATTATAGAGGTGTCAAGAAAACACGTGAAGGTTAAAGACGGTGTGTGTGTGAGTGTGTGTCCTGGAAGTGGAAGACTGGCCACCAGGCACTGGTGTACCTGTCACCCCCCCTCACCCCCACTCTGATGTGTGGCCCTCTGGTCCTTGGGGAGCAACCAGATTTAAGTAGACAAGCCTGGAGCGAAAACCTAAGCCCAAACACTCACATGCTGCCGTCTTGAGGAGGACATTCCTTGACACACATTCTTTTGCTTCACCCGAATAATTCTCCAATTTGAACGCCCTCAAGAAAAAGACCCCAATTATCTGGAAGAAAACATGTACCACTATAATGCGGAAATAAAATCGAAATGAATCTTCCTATAGATAGACAGAGAGACGAAACAATTCATCGATTCAGAGAGCAAATATTTGTCGTGTACAATTTTCATTCGCTGGGAACCATCTTTTGTGCACCAATTCTAGATGCAGCTCATTACACAATGTGACGTCATAACCAAAACATCCATGATCGAGGAGAGGAAATGAGGTCACATCAGTAGAAGGAAAGTTGAAGTTAAACAAAAAAAAAACATTAAAAAAGTGCGCCAGATAGTTCATGCAACAAAGATGTGGTTCATCCGTGGGGCACTTCCACCCTGATATTTAAGATCATGAGGACAGATTAAAACTAAAACTAAACTGGGGTCAATTATTAACATGCGATTAATCGCGATTAATCTTAAACCTCCACTTCGATTAATTTGAGGTTTAACATCACAACTCCTTCATCCGTGGCCTGGCTGTGTTTGAAGCTCCAGCTCCGCATAAAGGAATGGTGGGACATTCCCAAAGCAGACTGGCAAAGTTCTTCCTCCTCCCACCAGGATTTGAACAGCTCAGCTAGCTCTACTCCTGATCTCTTACGGACGGCAGTGTCTGCACACTTAAAGAAATACAACCTGCCTTTCCAAAAACCTGCTGTAACTCCCAGAGGTAATGATCTGAATGAGTCCGAAAAATGATCATTTGAATAATGAGATTATTTTGGAATATTTTGTGTTGACATTCCGCCCCTGCTTGAACGCAGTACTAAAACTAATTTTCGTACTCACCTCATGATCGATTTTTAAATCCTAAATCACATTTTAATTCCTGGTTTCAGACATTTCCAACTATCTTTTTTTTTTTTTTGACAGAGAAACACAAACACAGTCATCTACAACGGTCTATACAGACTGGCCTCTTGGGAAGCTCATGAATATGGAGGAGTCTATGACACATCTTCCCTTGAGTTTCACTCACTGTTTTTATCTGTGGATGTATAATAGAAAAGCGCCAGCGCCGTCATCCTCCACTGTTGCTTTCCAGATGGCTGTTTTTGTCGGGGGCTTTGCTGCCCTCCAGACTCATGAATGGAAAATGATGGATATGTGAAAAGTGTGACTTGAGTCCTGTACAGACGCGACCCTCCGTGCGTCCGGACCGGCGTGTTGCTGACTGCAGACTGCTTTGTTTTTCACATACAAACATGCAAAGTCTGTGTTCCTGTTGACAATGGCTGACCTCCTTCTGGAACCAGCTGTTCTGTCCGGTTTGCACAAACACGTGTGAACGCAGAACAAACACACACATCCATGAAAATCCATGTACTTTCTCAGTCGCACACGTAAAAACCGGAGAGTACAGTTTCCTCACAACCCAGTCTGCACTTTCACACACTGAGGAGTGTGTGTGTGTGTGTGTGTGTGTGTGGGCAGGCGCTGGCAGCGTTCTCGCTAAGCCCGGCCCGGTGATTTATCTCCATAGTGAAAGCTTGGGCAGTGAAAGGTTGGGTCCTGCCAACCTCTGTTCTCCTCGGACCACCTGGTGCCGCGTGCTGCACTCGAGGGCACAACTTGTCTCTTTTAATAACCCGCATGAAAGTCTGAGTCCAGCAAGTGTTTGTGAACCAGAGCAGCAGGCTCAGTCCAGGAACAAGGTGAGATAAGGTCTGTCAGGAAATGTGAGGTTTGGTCATACAATCCCACCAGAAGAAGATCTACAGGAGCCTGCTTTCACCCTCCTTTATCTACAACAGCTTTGAGGACAAGGACATCGAGTCCTTTCCACTGGCTTCACAACAAGCGCACCTTTCGTCTGAAGAAGACTGCTTCCTGCTCATCGTGGACAAGTTCACTCCCAACACATTATGCAACAGAATGTTACGAACGGAACCCAAATACTTTCCTCACACTCAGACTAAACAAAGGGCATCCACTTGAGTCTGCAGCCCCGCACTGCTTTATGACCATCAGAGGAGGAGGCCCAGGCCGAGCCAAGTCCTGCTCTGCATCTGATTTCCATCCTGTGATCCGGATACATTGAGCTGTCACTAACAGATTATTTTTTTTCTTTCCAAAGTTCTACACAGATGGACCGGCACCGCAGGAGTTCTGATGTCTACAGGCCAAACAGGGCAAAGAGCCGCACTCCCACACAGATGCATCCATGTGTGGAAGAGTAGTTTCAAAACCACACATGGAGATGAAGACAGCAAACGTTCACTTTTATTGTTCAGTGCTGGTAAACCTCTGCCACGCAGCTCCTTTCAACCCAACATTATGACCTTATTTTCATTTTATACATGTTATTTGACACATTTTTTTTAGGATTTGAAATACAATTGAATGCAATGAGCTTAATCGGGCAGTAGGTGGCAGTAGCAGGAGCTCCGACAACACGCACAATAGGTGCAACAGAGGAGCTCATACAGCAGCAAAAATAATTTGTCAAATATTTTATGCAAAAATTTTGTGAAAAAAATGATAATTTTTTAAGATATATTTTTTAACATTAAGATATTTAGAATAAAAATGGGTGAAGGGGGGAAATTTAAATATATGATAAAAGTTAAAGAATAAGTTTTTAAGAAGAAAGAAAAAAAAGCTTCTGCAACACGCACAATAGGTGCAACAGAGGAGCTCATATCGCAGCAAATAATTTTATTTGTCAAATATTTTTAAATTATTTAATTCAAAAATTTTGCGAAAATTTTTTAATATTTTTTTTAAACTCATGTCTGAGGGAAATTTAAACACTGTATATGATACAAGTTCAAGAAAAAGTTACGAAGAAGAACGAAAGAAAAAGCAAAGATGGACTGATATCGAACGGGGACACTCACTCTTGCACGGCTCGGGCTATAGAGAGCGCTGTGGAGCCGGTCTCATTAACACTGTCCAGGGTCACGTTTGGCAGGTCGTCGTCATCGCTGTCGCTTTTGATCTGCCGCGGCGACAAACCGTTGTGGTCTGTGTGTGCTGAAATAAAAATCCAAAAAGGCTGTAAATAACTCGGAAACACAAACACACAGAAAGAAGTATATTTCCCCCCAATGCTATTATTCTTGGGAGGAAAACACAGATAAGGTACGCGTGTAAACAAAGACATTCTCGGGATGTGACACAAGCCGAAATATATGCTTCTGTGTTTGTTTCCTCTGGAGTGTGTACTCAGCCCTGTCATCTTAAGATATCATCTGATGGTTCAGCATGTGATTAACCCCCACATCTGTCAGAATTATTCTCTTATCTTCTTGCTCCCCTTCCACTGCTCTTTTTACTGGAGCTCAACACTGTTCGTCACACGTTTTCACATCCTCCGCCACACCTCTCAGCTTGCTTCTCTCTTCTCCCCAACTTCATGTAGATGATAAATATAATAAAAAACTAATTAAAATGCACGTTCATGATATTTTAATGAAATGTTTTTCATCTTCATGTGGGAATATTTTAGGGACATTAACCGTCTGATGCAAAATAAACAATATTTTGTTGTTTAAATGTATGTATGGCTCCATTATTTGGTTCAGTAATAAACCAAATTCAATCAAATTGAAAAATGTGGCTTCTTGTGGCAAATATTCTTATACCATTAAACTATATATATATATATATATATATATATATATATATATATATATATATATATATATATATATATATATATATATATATATATATATATATATATAATGGTATTTATATTTGTGGTCTTTTTTTAAAGAAGCCTGTTCTACAGATCTACAAGAGACGTGTACTGCCTTTGATGCAAATAAATATCTACATCGGATGAAGCAAAATGAGCAATGACAGTCTACTGAGGAGTCTAATGTCTAACAAGTTCCACTGAGTTTTATATTATACTTCCTTTCAAACTGGACATGACAGGACTCCGCACGAGAGTCAACACTAGCAATCACACTGGAGACCTCCCAGGTGCTGCCCGAGGTCTTAAATGATGCCAAGTAGTGATGGGCTCATGAGGCTTCACAAAACAGTGTCATCATTTTCAGTGCTCAGTAGGTGGCGCTCTCACCCTCTGATTCAAATTACCACAACATTTTGCACCAAAAATGAACATCAAAATATATGACATTTTCAAACTAAATTTGTTTATAAAGTTGAGCTTATTTTCGTGTTACTTTATTACACCGCTATTTACTGTAACTGTACCAAAAGTTCTGTCTAAAGATGTTGCAGTAAATTGTATAAGAAACCGTGAGCTCGCCATAACAGCTCGGTAATAAGGCTGTAAAAACACAGCTCTTACAGCCGTAATGCTCCGACTCAGTGGGAGCCTTTGTGCTTTTACATTGAAAGGTTTCTGCTCATTGTGGCGGCCTCCATGCACTGGTCACTAGTTAGTCTTTTTTGTGGACAACCTGTAATTACAGAGAAATGCATCATGAGCCGGAAAGGGGTATTTTGACACAAAAGAGAAGTGGCAGAGAGGTGGGCAGAGCAGCGGACTGCTTTCTCTCTCTCCTGTTGTCTCCAGTCATGCCCTGTTTCCATGACAACCCCTTGCTGGAGACAGCAGTGAAAGGAAGGGTATCCGCCCTCTCCTAGACAGGATGGCGAACCTGTATTTATACATGTGGGTGTGGGCTTTTTGGAGCGTGGGTGCGAGGATGTGTGTAAGCATGCGGGTGCATCGGGTTGCAGCGCTGCACACTTCACGCGCTGGATGTCACGGTGGAAACCGTCTCTCTGCTGAAGTTGGTTTCACCTGTTGTGCAGTTGCGCACACAAGAGTCGCGGAGATAGGCGTCGATTTTAAAAGTGTTTTGGAGCACATTGATGGCTGTAGTCAAGTTACTAAATCTAATTCTTGGATACCGCTGCTTTATTTTCCAGATAAATCAATGAAACATCACCAACTGTTTCTGTTTCAACACTGAATTAAGCTCAAATATTTATTTAAAATTGAAGGCTGCTCTCCAACAACGCTACACTGTTCACAAAAATGATTTAACAATACTGAGATTACAATCAGACAGAATATA
The DNA here is from genome assembly GCF_027744825.2 of Synchiropus splendidus. NCBI lineage: Eukaryota > Metazoa > Chordata > Actinopteri > Syngnathiformes > Callionymidae > Synchiropus > Synchiropus splendidus. The sequence goes on along the minus strand of NC_071343.1, from coordinate 5,106,653 downwards.
ATGGAGAAATCATTTAATAAAGTTTACGTTCAATATATATTAAGTTGCCACTTAATTCTACTTGTTTTGAAAAATAAATGTAGCGATTTCAAAAAGCTGATGATGTAGATGAATAAAGCTTTTATTTTTATAAAATACATTTACAGTAAATGAGCATGAAAAATGGAAATACATCCTAAATCAAATGGGGTTTGCGTAAAATTTATTATTATTATTATTACTAAAATATTTGCAAAGTTCCCAGTTCATTTTTTATATAAAATATATTTTAAATGAAAAGAGATTACAATGAAAAGGGAGATAGACAGACAGACAGACAGACAGAGATAGATAGATAGATAGACAGACAGACAGACAGACAGTAAGATAGATAGATAGATAGATGGATAGATAGATAGATAGACAGACAGACAGACAGTAAGATAGATAGATAGATAGATAGATAGATGGACAGATGGATAGATGGGTGGGTGGATGGATAGAGAGATAGATGATAGACAGACAGACAGACGGACGGATGGACGGATGGATAGATAGATAGATAGATAGATGGACGGATAGATAGATAGATAGATATATGGATGGATGGATGGACAGACAGACAGACAGACAGACAGACAGACAGATAGATAGATAGATAGATCAAGTTCATGGGACCGCGAGAGCTGTGAAAGTCCAATATCCAGTGCTCCGCTCGTACAGCGCGAGTCCACCACACCCAGCGCACTGTCGACTCTGATGTTTGCTACCTTCAGAGCTGGGCAGCCGGACCATGTTTATGCGCAGGCAAGTGTTTATTTAAGTGCCACCCATCTTCAATATCCATCCACACCCTCTTATGCAAGTCTTGTTTTTCCGCTTCTCTTTTTCCTCTCCTGGAGTTTAAGAAACGCCCATCTCCCCGGACCACCACACCCACACCGCCCGGTTCCTCTATCTGAGTGTTTGTGTGCGAGCAGGAGCGACGCAGTCTAAATGTGTCCGAAGAGGGGGCTTCTTCAGGAGCAAACAGCAGCCCTGTGTGCCCTTCTGTGCGAGGCAGGAACACGGACTGTGAGTCCACTCCCGGTGGTTGGCAGTAAAACCACACCCAGAAAGAAAACCAATGACTGAGTGGAGGTGAAGACAGAGAACTCTCCAATATAGCTCCACAGGTAGCTGCCTCCTGAGTCAGAGTGTGTGTACTCTCCACTTTATGAATTAGTTCATGTGTAATATCACGAGTTTTAAGTTGTGTAGGTAAGTGGAAACACTTTTGAAGTGAGATGTTGAACTTTGATACTTTATTTCACTCCTAAATTAAGAAGAAAATACTCATGAAAAAAGGTGAAATATTTTTGAGTAACTGAGAGTGCTTTCAATATTTTTGTAACAGATTCATATAAAAATAAAACAAATCAACAGGAAAGTAATTTATGCATTTATTTTAAATCACATTGCATTCCATTAAAATGGATTATGAACTTGAAAGTTCACCCTCCAATTTTTAATCTCCAACTGTCATCAAAATATGCTGCCAAAATATGACTAATAAAGTGAATGAAACAAGCTTTAATGAATGATTTGATGAGTAACATTTTCTCTGTATATCTGGCAAATTACATTTCAAAATGTGGCATTATCAAATGTCGCTTTTCTATAACTGTAAACTCTGAAAAATCGAATGTTTTGTCTGCAATGAGAAATAAAAATGTGTACAAATTACATGATTTTTTTTTCTTTTTTTTGTTTTTTGTTTTTTTTTTTAACTATTGTCAAGTTCATATATTCTTGAGGTTACTGGTCCATTCAATTTCCATACTGTTGTTTATATGAAAAGTGATTATTATAAACTAATATAATGATAAAAGAATACTAAGTTCTACTACTAAGAATAACTAAGTTCATCTATAGGAAAGCACCAAGGTTATTGAATAAAATGGTATTTAATAATCACATAGTGCTCCTGTAAAATGGCTTCTTTATCTCCCTATCAGCTCTTTATCTTAAATTAAATAATGTGTAATAGTTAAAAAAAATGCAAGTGTGTCGAAAATAGCGTGATACTGTAGAAGTATAACATCAAGAAGAGAAAATGGAACACCAGTAGGCTGCTCTTCCTGTGATGATGTCATGTATGATTAAATCACTCTATAAATATAATTGTACTGCATTACAAAGGTGTTTTTCAATAAATTGCTTTCCCACTCTATGTGCCCATTTAAACCCAGACTCTGTTGCAACACGAGCAGGAATGAGCGTGTGAAATTCATATCTGTGTGATGTGGAGAGCGAAACGCCGGCGAGTTCAAGCCTCTGTTCTTTTAAACGGAAACTCTACAATACAATACTCTACAATAGAGACGTGTTTGGTAATGAGAGCGGTCTCACCTTTGCCCTGGCTTTTGGCCTCATCCAGCAGAGGTAGCATGATGGCGTTGTTGATGCTGGAGGGCGACCGCACCGCCGTAGTGTACATGAGGGGCAGTGACTGTACCACAACTGGGATTCTGTGAACATGGCTGGCCAGCTTCCCTGCTCCCTGCAGGCTCAGAGGGCTGGACGAAGGCGGCGGAACAGAGTGCAGGATGTGCAAATACGGCTGACCTCTCATCCCTGTTCCCGGGGCAACCAGAGGGCCCGGCGAGAGCACCGAGGAGGCCGAGGTGATGACTGACGGAGAGGAGGAGGCGGATAAGGAGGACGGCGAGAAAGCCGATCTCAGAGGCGAGGACGACTTGGTGGGGGTGGTGGACGAAGAAGAAGAGGAGCGGGCCTTGTTGATTGACAGGTCGACGGGCTCGGTCTGCGTGTGGAAGTGAAGGTCGTTGGCGAGCAGGTCCTCAGGAGGTTCGGGTTTGACTCTGCTGAGGAAGAATGGGACGCTGTCCATCGCAGAGTAAGGCCGCACTTTGGGTGACTGTTGGAGGAAAGACACGTCTCTTATTCCATCTCTCAAGGTTGCACAGATTGTTATTTTTCAGGAAGCAAAATAGTATTTACTTCATCGTATTCAGACAAGTTCAGTGTGAGTTGAAGTCTTTTCTTTTTTTAACCAATAAGTAATACCACATGGTTAATCTCCACTGCTTATGTATATTAGTCTTTTTTTTACATATTTTAAATGTATTTTTTAGTATTTTCTTTATTCAAATATCTCAGCATCATAATAAAGGCATGATTTAATGTGTTTTAATGTGAATTTGAGTGTATACAGCAGCTCGACAGTGTAGAAACACACATTGAATATTCATCATTTTCAATACGTTACAAATATTTTTTTAATTTATTGCTCTCCTCAATAAATTATTCGTTGTTGTTTGTTTGTTCGCGTTTTCCTGCTATTAATTCAGGTTTTACTCCACAATTTGGGTGAGGCTGAGAGAGTGATGTGCCGATGAGGCTTCATGAAACACTGCCACTATTTTCAGAGCTCAGTAGGTGGTGCTTTCAGCTTGCAATGTTTCGCTTCATTGAAATAGCTGTTCAAAACCAATGACTTTAGGATTTTAAAGGGTTAAAAACTGCATCAGCAGGAAGGCTTTTTTTTCTTCAGTAAATAATAAAAACGTAGTGAGTTGCATGTCCTCACACTCATCCAAACATTTTACTCATCCTGTGAAGTCTGGTGATGATGTCATGCGCGTATGAGCTGCAGGACTAAAGATAGCGTCTTTCATGGTCTCCTGTCATTCTCCCTTGAGTTACTCTCCCTCTATTCTTCCTGCTGTTTTCCATCACTCCCACAGATATGCACTTCTCCTGGCCTCACATGTATCTCTCCCAAATCTCTGTGACAGTGGAAAAACATCATATGGGCTCAATTTCCTGACTGTCTCCCCTCGCCTCTCTGGGCGAGAGGCCTCCTGAGGCCACGGCTGGTGGCTCAGTGTATCTCGACGTGTTTTTCACTTAACACCAAACAGATTGCAGCGAGGGACCGCAAAGAAGATGAAAATGAAGCAACTTCGGTGGAAGCACAGGTGACGATTCCAGGTGTGTCTCAAATCATAACAGTTCATCTGCTTTTCTGCCGGTGAAATCAAACAAATCTGCAACAAGCAGAGGCTCTGATCCGCGTCTCTGGAGGACGCCACGCTCTTCGCCATCGAGCAACCTACTCATCACTGATCAGCTTGCTTCCATACTTATGTCACTCATGTTAACACGTAGCTGTGAATCATACTGCTGAGGTAAGTGAAGGTAGAAACACTTTCCACGGAGCAGGCCGTCTGTGATTCATAGCTGCACCAGCTGCAAGGCAGAGGTCGCGAAACTAACACGCTGGGTTACATCAGAACTTAGTCCCAATAACGAGAGCGGCCCACAAAAAGGTACCTCTAGTTGTGGTGTATTTTAAACCTCATAAAGTCATACATTTTGTCTGAAAACTGAGAGAAACGGGGTCCATCATGGCCGCAGCATAACCCAGTACGGTACACAACATCTATGGCTGAGGTCATCCAATAGAAAAGCACTCACTTCCACAATGTACTGCAACAGTTGGAATAGAAGAGAGTGCATTTATTTTTACGGCACACACAACAGAAATGATTAAATATATCGTTCAAGCTTTTATATCAGAGCTCAAGGTTTAAATCAATTTTAACCCTGTCTGGACTTTTCTTTAAAGTTTGCCTGATACACTTATAACTGGGTTACATCAGAACTGGAGCTTTCCACAAAAAGGTAGCTCTAGTTGTAGTGCATTTTAATCCTCATAAAGTCATTCATTTTGTCCAAAAACTGAGAGAAATGGGGCCCATTATGGCCGCAGCACAACCCAGTATGGTACAAAACATATAAAAGCACTCAATTCCACAATGTACTGCAACAGTTGGAATACAAAAGAGCACATATATTTTTACGGTACACACAACAGAAATCATAAAAAATATTGCTCAAGCTTTTATATCAGAGCTCAAGGATGAAATCACATGTGTATTCTACCACAACACTTGAGAAAATCCATAAATTTTAAGGCGGTCTGGTTTGCCCACTGCAGTATTCACCGCTAAACTTAGAATCAAATCACAGCCTATAATAGAAACAGCACTTCTTCCTCATCATCATTTCTGTTTTTTGGACATTTCTTCAGCCTTATGTAACGCTGGCTCATGCTGGACCTGCGGTGAATTACAACTTTTCCCCTCTTGAGTTGTGCGTGTTCGTGTGTGTGTGTGTCTTTTCTTTCATGCAGTAATGTACTATTCACTCTCAAACTATTTACAGGAAATGTCAGGACCCCATGAATCTAAAAAAAATAAAAAGCTTTTTACTCCCCTCACAGTTGGAAAACAGATCCTACCCCATGAAAAAAATGACCTCTGCGCCCGAGTCGGGTTCAGCGCCGGGTCAGTGGTGTCAAGTCAAGGTCCAGTGCCCGATGTGCTTTCACTGCACCACCCACAGAGTCTCATGCGTTATCATAAATATTACATGGCGGAGTCAAAATAAATTCTTATCCATCATTTATCTGTCATCAATATTTGACTGGGGTGATTTCTCCTAGTGTTTCAATAATATTTGTACTACATTATCAATTCTAGAGACATTGTAAACTGTATTTTAAATTAGGAATAAAAGAAGAATATAGGAAGGTAGGACACATGTGAGGGCAGTGAGGAGAGAAAGAGGGAGTCGAGGTTTACATCACTTGGTCTATCGACATGATGGACTGACAGATGAGGTCAGAGAGCATGAGCCATGATGTTCACTGATGATTTGTAGTCTAAGGAGAAGGTCACACAGAAGCAGAAGTGGTGGACAGAAGAGGAGGAGAAGAGGGCGCAGGCAGGGTGGAATGGGTGGAGACGTGAGGTTCTTCCAGGTGAGACAAGAGAAAGCAAGATCAGAACTGACTATATCAGAGGGAGAAGGTTGGAGTTCATGCATGTGGAGGAGGTGTGACTTGAGAGGAGGATCCAAACAGGTTCAGGTGATTGAGGGTCACTTGCTGTGGCCACCCCTGATGGAAAATGCCCAAAAATGAACCAGATACTCGGCTAATGGAGTCAGGGGGTTCTGCTGCAGTTCTTTCCTACTGAACCTAAGATCACAACTGCGAGCTGTTAGTGGTGCGTTTGATGCCCACTGTGACTCTTTTACATCAACTGACGGATTGGTTTCTGATCATGCTGGAGCTTCTGCTCTCTACACGGGCCACGCCGGATCACAAACACACAGGCCCGCAGCGATTCCGCCTCCAGGCTTTGAAGTCATTACAACCATCGGGGAGTGTTTTTAGAAATATCTAGTCCAATGGATTTGAGGAGAACTCTGCAAACGGACCAAGACAAAGGGGGAAAAGGTTTGGCTCAGTTGAGTTGAAGGTCTATTTTTGTTCTTGTTTTGATGGTTTAATGCACTCTTGTCTCAAACATGGCCCTCCATCTACAAAGGAGTGGTGATGGTCCATCTCCCTTCTCCGTCGATACAGTCACCTTCAATCGTCATCAGCTGATCCAGCTTATCTCCACAGGAGACCCGCCAGGACTTTGCTCTGATGCAGTTTTTTAATTGCCGTGGAGTCATAGATTATTGAGCCTCTTTGGTTTTTCGGCAAATCGCAGCTCCATGATCACACCAGGCAGGAATTTAAAAGACCCGAGCCGTTTCAGCTCCTGTTTACAAAATGGGTCACTTGTGTAAAACATTACATGTCCGTTACATAAAAGGGCTCCGGGTTAGTTCCCAGCAGAATCAATGGAAATCTTCACACACACACACACACACACACACCTCCTCCTCTGCCTCTGTCCTCATGCCATTGTCTTTATTAGGGGACGCTGGTTAGCGGGGCAGATTTTCCAGACCCTTGCGGGTGAATTGTCTTACGACGCAGTCCATTTCCAGCAAGCCCCTGGCACCTCGCCACCGAAATGAAGACCACATTTCTGCAGCAGTGCAAACCGTCTGTCTACATCTGCCCTCGGAAGGAAAGCGCAGTTGTTTGAGGGCAGTCCGAATCTGTGCACGCTTCAAAGTGCTACACATCCTGTCGGCGACTGACATCAGCGCGTGTACTGGGAATGAGTAGCACTCCCAGACATGAGGCAACGCAGGTCGTAAAGTCTTGAGTGTGTGACATCAGAGGTCGTCACAGAAGCCCGTCTCCATCAGCCTCCTCAGTCGTGTCCACCTGTGTCACCCTGGCTGCACTCTCTTCTTCACCTCCTCCCTTGATTTCAGTCCATTAGGATCTCAGGATCACTGCCTCCTTCTCCATCACGTGTCCCATTTACTAGCTAGCTTAGCACCACTAGCATTACAAAGGGTTTACCACAACAAAATGCCCAGTGACCCGCAGAGGGGGCGCTATGGAACACATCACTGTAATTTAATGTTGGGTTAAATTGTGTGAGGACAAGAAAGCATGCCTGAGCATTTCAAGATCTTTGTAGCATCTTGTCAACTAAAAAAGGAGTTGCAGAACACGTGTTGATATTTCAAATAACATCTGTTGGGACGTGACGATTTTTTGGGGGGACGAGTCAAGGTAGGGAGCAGGGGAGCCACCTTAATGATTATAGCGCTATGAGGAACTCGACAAAAATGTATGGTTAAAACTGTCGATGAAAAACATCCAGGTCCAGGGTCAAGAAGAGAAAGTGAGAGCCTGACAGTGACATGAGGACTCGGTTTTAAGGCCCATTTATGCTCAACGTTACGCTTACGGATATGGACTAAACGGAGCTGTACCACTGGAAACCATGGGGGGCAGTGTTGGTGTTGGACGTAGCTCTAATGAGACACAAAGAAGACTGGTGCAAATTCTCCGCCCTCCAGTCGCGATATATTTAACGGCCTCATAGACCACTGTCCCCTACAGCCGTGTGTCTCTGTTTCATCTTTTGTGAAAGAGCTACATGGTCAACGCTTCTTCCACAGTCGCCATGTTGGTTTTGGAATTTATTGTTGTTATAAAGTTTTGACTCTGGGCTGCTCCCCCTGGTGGATATATTGGTGAACAGCAACACCAGTGACAGTAACATTCAAACAGACAGATGCAATGTTGTGCATAAAGGGAGCATAAAGTCTGTCTTGTTGAAGAAAGAGCTGAGCCAAAAGCCACATTTTCCCGTCAATCTGGGTTTCTACTTTCACCTGAGCTTGGCATGGACATGCAGTAAAAATGGTTAATTTTGGACAATAGTTTAGATTTAACTTGATGAGGTCAGTCAACATTAAAAGGCTAGAAGAGTAGAACAACTCTACATGAGTAGAACAACTGCTTTTCGAGCTCATGAGGAGGCGTGGGCCACATTTTATCTGCGCACCAAAACTGTAGGGAAAAAGACTGAATAGGAGGATGAGACATTAATGCTGCCTCGCCAACACACCTTCCAGTGGACCACCTATTTTACTATGCATTATTTCCTTGATGCAAAACTTGTATTTTATTTTATTTTTATCTTATCACACAAACTCCAGAAACCGTAAGCGCTACTAAAGGTTTTATATTCCGGTGCGTCGCTCTCTAACCGGCCTCACCGGGACGGAGGCTGACACTTCTCAAGCCGCCTGCTCCTCCAGACCTCAGATAACCCAGCGGATAATAAAACCCTCATTTGCCTCCTCCATCATGGTAATTCTCGGCATCACAGACGCTTTTCCTCTGTGATGCGCGCGGGGACACCACATGTATTGATACGCTGGGAATAGAAATCATTGATCAGCGATTCATCATGATTACACAGCGATGTATAGATCTGCGGCAACACACACTCACACACACACACAGCTGAGACAGCAACACAAAAGCCCCTGTAACCTAGCAACAGCCTCTCCAAAACAAGACCACTGTATTTATAGGAGTCGGACCACAGAGCTGAACACTGTCAATAATGCTGTCGATCTCACAAATAAAAATAAATACATTTAAACAGCAAAAGAGTCGGAAACTGAATGGTAATTGTAATTGAGAGCATAAATATTTTAAATTTACGGCAGAGAAATTGAAGTCTACTTGTAATTCATGGATCCATTTGAAGAGTTTGAGCGAGTGGACGAGATGATGGGAAGATTTGCAGTGTGGTGACTGGGAGAGAAATTATCTAGATGCGCTTGAACACATTGCAGGGCAAAAGGAAAAAGATGGATAACATTCAGAGGTCCCCATGTGACCCCCCAATTCCCAACCCGGAGCGGTGACTGCCAATTACCCCCAGCCAGTGCTGTCACCTCGACCCCTCCCCCTCCCAGATGCATTCCAGCTCCAGCTGTGGCTCTCCTCTGGCTTCCTCTCCACACAACTACCATGCTCTCCGACCACTCCTCTGAGCCCCCACACTCACTGGCGCAGGCCTGGGAGTCATTATCTGCCCATTGCTGAGGAGGAGGAGAGCAGGAAGAGGAAAGCGAGGGGAAAGGGATCGAGGATTGTCTGCAAAACAGCGGCACTCTTACCCCTCGTTCCGATTCCAGGGGCTCAGCTTTGACTCGGACTGCAGGCATTCCGTCAAGCATTAACATCCTGTTTCTTAGGCCGCCTGTGAAAAAGGGAAGCAAGAAGATTTTTGGTCAGACATGCGCGCAGAGATGAACACACTTGGTTAAGACAGAGACCCTGCTCCTGGATAACGCTCTCAGTCCACACGCCACACAGCTTCTCACACCTGGTGCGATGACTACAACAGAGTCTCGTGACACAGCGCGGATTCTTTCGTTCCTCATCGCTTCAGTCGAACGTCAGGGACATCCCCGTCCCCCGGAAGCCCCTCATCGCTTCCCCGAACTTTACCACCAACAAGCTTCCCAGCCCCTCATTCTCCAGTCCTATGACCTCCAACCTTACAAGTCAACCGCCGACTGTTAGACAACTTCCCTCTGTCACTTCCTGTGTTATCAAACCATCATCCACTTCGATATGCATTTTCTTGGCGCCACCACCTTCTCAACTTATCATTCCTCCTCTGTATTAGTCAGGTATCAACAAGCAAGTCAGGGACGGGGCGTAAACAAGGGACTGTTCACCTTCAAAATGCATCATGTGGTTGAAAATTGATCTGTTGACCTCAAGACCTCTGAAAATCCATGTGCGTTTAGGCTCAAATGAAGCGGCTTCCAGCCCATTTGTATGTATCAAGTTAGCTTCATAATGAACATCAATGAAATGAAGAAACACAATGCAGCGCAACAACATGACTGGTAGCACCGAAGATCATTTTTGTAAACCATATCATGTATGTCTGTTGCCTTCCGGAATATTCTTGTTATTTACAGAATTTTGACTTGTGAATACTGAGCAGCAGACTTAAGCGTATTGGCACTATTTTTCAGCACAGTGAAAACACAAAATGCATTTTCACTTCCTGTCATAAAACAAATCTACGGAAGGTTGATAAAAAAAACTAAATGGGGAAGCATTCATATTCAAAACTAGACAATCTTGATATCGCTACATCAGCAGAAAATAACAACAGAAAAAAAATTATTGCTAGCGCTCTTTGTCGTATCTGTTTAAATCTAAGTTTAAATGGAAGCAGCTGTACCTGACTTTGAGGCCACGTTTCCCTGTGACAGCTCCAGATAAACAGGTCAAAATATTCATTTTTAAAACACACTTTGAATATATTAAAGTTACAAATTCTGAACTGCTAATTCACACGATATTTCTGAAGATAGCAGCAAATTCAAAATAGCATTTTCCCATCTATTATTAAGTGTGTATTGTTAACACGACTTGCACATTATTTTCGTCCTTTTTCTCGAAGAAAAAATGTCTTATTTCCTGAGAATATATATATATTTTAATTGTAACAGCAACGCTAATATTGACTTATATTTAATAGTATCCAAATGCAAGCGATATTTGAGGCTAAAAAGCGGAGTATATAAGTGCAACAAACGTGACTCCAGTGATTAGTTTAGCTCAGCACACGCTTGCTTGAATTTCTCGTATACAATGAACAAACAAACATATAATCTGCCAGACAAATCTACTTCTTGCTTTAGCGATTTACAAATTTGGATTATTCTGCACTATCTTATGAGCACAATGTCGCTGCCGCAAACACGTCATTGCTGAGCTGTGCTTTCCTGACACTCAGCTCTTCACCTCTACTCTGTGGCTTTAAGAGACCCATTCATATGGAGCCAATGACAACAATGCAAGTTCCGTATGCCCCAGCAGGAGCTGACCTGAAGTAACACTCCGCCTTATTATTTTACCCGCAGCGCATGAAAGTATGCAAACGAGGCAAATGGACGCTTCACATCTCCGTAAGTCTCCAGCTCTGGCACCAGGAAGTGCGACTCCGTAATACACCTCAGTACGAAACATTTCTGCCGCTCAACAAAGCTGATCCTGGTGGTGTTTTATGAGAGCCAGAGAGGATTTACTCCCACAATCTGCAACCCCCCCAGATCACGCCTCTCAGGTCTTAGTCCCTCAGGTACCCTGGCTGTGCCGCTATTGTATTGTTGTCCAGGATGTCCTTCGGCTTCAGGTCTTGGTAGGCCCAGATAGCGTTGCTATAGTAACGGCAGGGTGCAGCCTCCAGCCTCCAGCCATGTGTTGAGAAGAAGAGAACAGATGAGAGGAAGAAAGTGTAGCTTGTTCTGCTCATAATGACCATTATTCAGTCAGGAGCGCCTCATTCCTATTGCAGACATATCTTTTTCTTTGGATCTCGAAAATCTTTCCCTCACCTGTTCAGCTGGTTCCATGTAACCACCTGAACAAGAAACTTAATTATGGTCACGTGTTTGCACGGACAAATGAAGGAACCATTCCATTAGCGATTTCCAGCATCGCGGCGCAGCCCGCAGTCCAGTTAATCCAGTGGTTTGTGAGAAGGCCTCTAATGAACTGGCCCGCAGCTTGTTATGCACAGGAAATCAATGAGCGGCACCTTGTGAATGAACGGCAGAGAGAAAGACGCCGAGTAATGAGCTAATGGAGAGGTCACATCCAAATACTTCGACTCGGGTCAGCTGCTTCATGAATGGATTATTGATACGAGCAGAGTGGAAAAGATTAGCGCTGGCAACAAACTACAATACCGCAATGTGATGTCGACTAAATCGCATAATACAGTCATCAATACACTGGAGAAGTGCGGCAGTATTTTAGAAAAACATGGCTGCAAGTGCGAGAGCCCACTGCGGCTACATCTTCAAGTGGATCTTCTGTTTGGAAAGGACTTGTTTGGATGCAGGCAAGCTGGGGATGTGTATTGGCAAGAATCCGCAGATACAATTTCACATTTTTCTGATCGATACGTTGACAAATTAGCCACAAATGTAATGGCTTTCTTTCGTTTTTTGCTCACCACAACCAGCCAAAATATTTTCACACCGGGACTATGACATTTAGCAGTGCAATCTTTTTCCCCCTCCTTTTATTCCCACAGACATCCACATGAATCTTGCTCACTTGCCGACCGCCATAACGGAGTATGCTTTAAGACGTCCGACAGGGGGATTCACTCAGCAAAATGATCAAGAGTTCATACTTCATAACGTTCGATTTATTGACATATTGGGTATCGTGACAGGCATTGATAGGATACGTATTCCGATGAAGGAATGGCGATACGATGTAGTAGAATAAGTCGAGATGTGAGGTAACTTCGACAGAGGTTTGTTCCAAAGCTGTCCCTGCCATTAGCTGTAATACTACATCGGTGCGGTGCTGAGCTTGTAGCCTGGTATATATCATACAAATGGCATGAGTTTTGTCAAAGTCTGCCACAGTTGCCTTCTCTTAAGATTCAGCCATTGCACAGGTTAGCATAAAAGCAGTAGGTCCAACCCCATCTTGACCACTAACGATAGCATTGTCTATAACAGGAAGCGGAAAGGGATGCTGTACAGCTGAATGCTAGCTAAGGTCGTGTATTGGCAAGCATCTGGCAATATGATACATATCCTGATGCAGACGCGGCAATACAATATTTTGCGACCGGGCATTTAGCCAGAGGCGTCAGGACACAAAACTGAAAAACACGAGGAGCTGAATTTCTTATCATTTGTGCCTCGATAGTGCGGCATCTTATTGGTTTCCATGAAAACAGGGTTTTCCAGAGTAATACCATTGAATTGGGTTGAAATTTGCAGATTCGCACTTTGCATTCGCAGGTGTGCACTTTGGTTTGGGGCGAAATACCGCGCTTATATGTGATTTGATTGGTTGACGCAGCATGGAAGAGCACTGTCACTGGTGGGATACATGAAGCTGTTGGCGCGATTTGCCCTGAAAATGAAGGATAAAGAGTTTGAGCGAGGGTCAATGTCTGGGCTGGTATGCACCCGGGCACCTCTACAGGGCTCACGCGTTCGGCTCGCGGCTACAGCGCCATATATCGTCACTCTTGGCAGACGCATGTTCCAGAAATGCCTAGCTTAGCGAGACAAAGTCTTTTATATCCTCTGAATGCAGCTGCAGGTAATCATCTATTTTGAGAGCCGGCTATTGGACGGCTAACATCGACGCTGACAGCCCACCCCGCAGATACCTTGTCTGCTAGAAGGAGGTATGGCGGTGGGGCGCCATAATTCAATGCAAAATATATCCCAGTACTTAACAACCAATATAGCACACTTTAAATATTGCCAAGTACAAGTGCTGTGGTGGGTTTTCATGTACAAAAGCCTGTTGTAATGCATGAATGATGATAGAAAGTTTGTCTCTCAGACACTAGTAGTTCGACACCCTGAACAGTCTGCAGTCCTGACAGTGGACACCCCAGCAAGACAATATTTCCATGCTGCAACACAATCAATATCACATCCAGATATTACAGGAGCTGAATCTCTTGTGCAGGTAGAACTACATGCTCTGCAGGCAGCGAGCTTAAACACCCGGCAGCTGTCCATCAGCCAAGAGAGGCTGTGTGTGGGAGTCTGGAGCAGCAGAGGAGGGAGGAGCAGCGGGGCTCTGAGTGAAACAGGCCAGATTAAGATCACCTTTCCATTTGCTGCACTCTGAAATGAAATGGCGATTCCAGGTGTGCAGGGGTCTTACATGGAGGGCAGTGGAGTGTTGCAGCATCTCATTCCGGGAACCCTCTTACCCTCCCATCAGCAGCAAAATCCATCATAAAAAAAGAAGTAGGTGAAGATTAAAGCTTGTTGTGGCTCGCGGAATGCAACTGTCGAACGCTTTTATACGATGAAAATAGAGAGGCCACACTTTCCAGTTCAGCTCAGAGCCCAGGCGAAAGGTTGTTATCGGAGCAAGGGAGTGGTGTGGGGGGGACATCAACCACCTCACAGCAAAACTTAAATGGTCTGCTAGGTCTCCTGGCGAACTGAAGGCTTGTGGGCGGAGTCCGGGCTCTGAAGGGGAGGAGCTAAACAGCTTCAATCTAAAACACAAAACATGAGCAAAAACACTGAAACAAATCCAACATAAGGAAGGAGTAAGGGGTCGAGTGGAATTGCGTTTACAACCTTTTAAAGAGCACAGCGACTTCAAACGTCTTCTCCTTTTATAGCCGTCCCCTTCGGCCATACGAAGAGCGCCCCCTGCATAGACTCCCAATGAAATATGTTTCTTTGATTGGGACTTGATCTGATCCCATGCTCTGCAGCCATTACGTAACCCAACATCACATGTGTTATTCCAGTCGTGCACCTTGGGCAACGCAGTACACTGCTTCTGGAGAGCCGTCCCAGTTAAATTGTTTTTCTTTGACTGTACCTGCATCACCACCAGTACTGCTCCTCAACAGCTGATGCGTCTCAGCTGCCAGCTCCCAACCACAAAACTGGAGAGATTTTTGGCTCTATCTACAACCGCTGCACCACGGGACGCTACATTTCTGGATGTCATTCTTCCTGAGATCTCGACAGCACATATTTTGGGAGTTCATGCTGCCAAAATTACACACTCAGTGGGGGCAGTGGAGAGGTTTAAAGAACTCTGTAGTGGCTGTTGAGATTTATTTTCTGCTACTTATATATCTTATTTTAGTATCTTTTCAATATTTTCATTAAGCACCATTCTCTTTCATATTACTTGTTTCTCTTTTTAGTGAGAGTTGAAAGTGTCTTGACTCAGATCCTGGGTATTGTACATATTCATACCTTTTGGCAAGATCATCAGAGCAACAGAAACCTTCATATGTGACATAAGTTTGTGCTGTGAAGAATGTTGGAGATGGAAAACCGGGAAAACAAGAATAGGATGACAACAAATGCAGTTCATGGATGAGGACTTGGGAGGAAATAAGAGTGGGGGAAGATGCTAAAGAAGTATTCAGGTTGGAGCAGGCTGAGTTTTCAAAGGTCTGATCACATGAGCCAGTGAGAGTTTGTGACGGACAAAAAGATTTAACTAAGTGGATGGAATATGAAGGCGTCTGTCAACACTTTGGTGAATGTGAGAAAGGGATCAAGACCAATGTGTATGATGGATTGATCGAATTAATGCTACTTTTTGGACACAATAACAGTTTTGTTTGGCAGTTTGTATTCGAACGTTATGTAAGAAAGGTGTGCGTCTGTGTGGGCTCGCTGAGTGCAGGTGTGTGTGTGTGTGTGTCATCTCTCCGAGGGAAAAGTTAAGCCAAACTTGGTGAAGCAGGTTTAGGTGTGTTTTCGTCCGTCACATGTCATGTGCACACGCAAACCATGCTAAGACGCATCTGACCAGCACACACGATGAAGAACAGACGCCAGGTCCTTCAGTGGCCCCGAGCTTCCGGGTGCATCTGTGTCGCCGAAGCAGGACCTGCTGCCACTGGAGGAGGGCGAGGAGGAAGGAATTGGAGAAGGGGAAAGCAAGAGGGTTAAAGGGGCGAAGGGGCTGTGCTGGAAGTGGCGGGGAAGCAATGAGGCAGGCGGGGGGGAGGCAGGCTCAGAGGCATGGAGGAGAAGCAAGGGGAATGAGAGAGGCTAGAGAGGGGATATGGACCCGAGCCAAGGCCCGGTCGAGCACAAATCACACTGCGCAAGAATGCCAACAGACCCCCTACCCCCACACCAACCCACCCAATCCTGAATGAACAGATGAAGAAAGAAAACAAGAGCACTGGGGATGATGGGGAGGATCTTAAGACACCGTTTCCTGTTTCCTCCACCTCTGCTCTTGCCTCTCCTCAGAGCCACCAAACACTACGGCACACTTTCTCACCTTTAAAATCAAGTTACACCAGAGTCCGGAAACTTGGCAGCGCTGACAATAGCTGTGAGACAGAGTGACACCATTCAGGTGCTCAAGTACAATCCTTGCTATTTGAAAACGAAATATTATCACTTGTGTTTTTGTCTATGAGCAGTAGCCTGGTCCCAGGTTTAATAAGCCAAGCTGAGGTTTGCAGCCGACCTACGACCTTTCTGTGTGGGTGTGGAGGCGCTCCCCGAGCTGGTGTGGGCTTCAGCCAGGCACTCTGGTGCTCTCCCATGTCGATGGTTCTAAATTGCCTGTAGGTGTGTGTGAGTGTGGGTGAGCACTGAGGGCCAACAAGAGCTTTAAATATAACAACCAATGACTGGACCGGACAACGACGAGTCACCGACGACCCATCAGTCGACTCGTCCGCATACGACGTGTACCAACACACCAACACGGCTGACTGCAGATAAACAGAAAATACATAACTATAAATAAATTGTTGTAAACACTAGTGTTAAACTGTGATTTTAAACACCATATCTGAATTTTAATTGATCAAAATGTGATGTGTTTCCATCAAAGCATGTGTCCTTTGATGTGAAATGGTCACGTCATTTGACAGTTTGGATCATAAAGATCTCGTAGTCTCATTTCTCCTCTTAGTGCGGCACGACTAGTCGACTAATGAACCGGTCGGTGACTAATTTAATTCTCGATTTTGGCGACAGTCTTTAGTCTTTGCAGCCCTAAAATATAATGGTCATTTTTTAACTAAAGCTTCTCCAATGCATGTCGATATCATGACCCCAGTGACGTATATAAGGCGGTTTCCTGGCAAGCAGTGGTCTGAAATGAATGAAGAGAATTGATTAAAAATAGAAAAGTAAATGTATGTTTGTGCTTCAAGGTGCAAAACCAGTCTTTTGCTACAGTACGTCGTGCCGTCAGTGGTACAATTTAGGTACTACAAAACCCGCCACCGGCTTCCAAGACTTACAATGCAGACAGATACTGCTTTCTATTCTGACTTGTTTGGTTCAGAATCTTGGACTTACAATAGCTACCCAAGTAGAATGTGGCAAACTTCTGCACAACTGAGCAGGAACCAGAGCAAAGAGAATATTCCAAAGAGTTGGAGGTAAATTCAACATTGGACTTCACTGGTTTTAAGTCGAACCTCTCATCAAGGACAACAGCAGACCACCTGGAAGTGGAAGTCACTTCCCGACTTAAATCACTGAAGTTAAGAAACTCAAGTCGCACTGTGGTCGAGTCTTTCCTACAGATCCCGGCAACATGACAAAACAAACAAAGCGAAAATCCGTCTCGAGAGTTGAGCTTGACTGCGGAGAACATTGAGGCCCAACATCACACCATCGAGACCTGTCGAGAAGGGACCTCAGAACCTGTGAACCCCAAATGATGAGCAGAACTGAAGCCTGAGACTGCACTTTCAAACATCCGAAAAGTGACTTATTTATGTGGAGGAAATGGCTTCTGTTACCATTAAAATGCAATTTTACGATATTAAAGTTTTCAATAAGGTGGTGAGCCCAGACACTTCCTCCAGAATGTCCAGTGATGGATGGTCTTTCACTAATCATTCCTGGCACTCCTTGAATGGTCTCAGAATTTCCATTTCATAAGCTGTGTTTTCCTTGGCAGGAGCGGCACGTAAAGTCTTTTGGATGCTGCAGGGACGTTTTTGAACGGAGCTCAGGAGCGGAGAGAGAGCGACGCACCAGAAGCCTGGACTCCTCAAACCGCTGATAAACACAATGGCATCGGACCACAGAGCTAATGTGCACTA
Source organism: Synchiropus splendidus (assembly GCF_027744825.2). Taxonomy (NCBI): domain Eukaryota; kingdom Metazoa; phylum Chordata; class Actinopteri; order Syngnathiformes; family Callionymidae; genus Synchiropus; species Synchiropus splendidus. Next base: position 5,088,801 of record NC_071343.1, on the reverse strand, counting down.
TCCTGAGGAGAAAAAAAATCCCCACAGGGTTTGGAAAGAGACCCTGAAAGATGCACTCAACTGATGCACTTTACCTCAAAACACCCGTCCCCTTCCTCGGGGAATACATCAGCTCCCCGGAGGAATCGCACCACGCTCTCAAGGACGATGACAATTATGAAACATGCAGACGCACTTGTTCAGCCTGTCAGGTCCCATCAATTTGGCAAAACACCTCCCATCTCTGGTCCAGCTTTTCCTCCTGACATCCTGACTCTGCAGTCCTCGCTTGAGTGTGTGTTTGTATGTGAAATAGAGCAACAAAAACAGCACTCATTTTGTAATTATTTCGTTGCCCGCAGTGATCTGTTTTTACTCCTTCTAATTAAGGCAGGATATTAAAATCACACTCCTTTCATAACTTGGAACTGCTGACACTATGAAAGCCATGGTGCACTGCAACAGTTGACAATAATCCATGAGGGCAAGAGGACTGTCAAAATATTCCAAAAATATGAATTCAGTTGGCTCAGACTTTATCTGAAAACACAGTGAAACTTTTATTGAGTTGCTATTAGATATCAGTAGAGTCGGACTCACTCAGTGATTTTTATTTGATATTTACTGAATCAATAATTTATTAGAATTAAATGCAAATTGAAAATTTATTATTTTTATAAAATACAATATTATTTGAAGTTTTTATTTTGATTTTTACGTACAGTATTTTACAATAAAACATTACATTTATTAAAAAATATATTTTATCATTATTTTACTCAAATGTCTTGTTGAAATTGCTCACCATCATTACAATTCTTTTTAAGGGCCAACGATTATAATAAAAAGATGTCACCAACAGTAGTGGGACTAAAATGTCAAAACAATTCTCCTACTGTTTCACAATCTCTCCTAACCTTTGTCCTCATTCCAAAGATGCTTTAGCACTTCATCACTTTTAGTCACACTTTATCCTGCTTCCACTTAAATTGTCATCAAAATCCCAGTCTCCCTTCAACTTCAGCTGTTATGAAAATAATAAAATAGCTATAAATCATAATCTGCATATTTTCAGGAAAAAAAAAACCTTCATCATCATCTTAATTTTTCGTCTCATTTTACTGTCTGTGTAACATTTCAATTGCATTAGTTATAAGCAGAATCTTGATTTCTAGCAAGGTCATTAACCCAGAGGATAAATATCAGTGAACATAATGCTCTGAAGTTCTTCTGCTCCTGAAGCATGGCGTCACTTTTACTCCTCCCTGTTCCCTCAACACTGAAGTTGCATCCCAACATCAATCCCTGGAGGAGCCTCGGCTGACTGGAGATGTAAGTGGATTGTTCATGTGTGTATAAGCGCAAGAAATATTGTGTTCAGCGCGCACGAGGGAGCGCAGCGAAGCCGTGTTCCTCGTGTCTGAGCTGCAGTGAACTCTGCACCTGGGAAAGGACTCACTCCATTTATAGAGATTCGATACCCGTATAAATGCGCACACCCCCTCACACACACACACACACACACTTGCATACACACACTCGGCACGCGGAAGTTCCCATATTCTGTTGAATTGCCCTTGGGCCCTTGCTATTTCTGCCAGGGGGATCCTGTGTCAGTAATCCTGTCAGGATGAGAGGATGAGGTCAGCGGATGCAGCTGAAGTCCACTGCCTTTAGTGAGGAGCGCAATCACACGGCCAATCAGAATCCCCCGCACAGGTCACTGGTGCATCACGGAGAGCACCTACACACCTGCTGAAGACCATTCAGAGGCTCTACTCTACTAGAATGAAGGAGGAAAGCAGAACTTATAGAGAGAGTCTTAGGTTCCTCAAGGTGATTTGTGTGAGGTGCCACCAGGGCAATTCACTATTCATGCTCCCTACAGGAGCATTTCTTCTGGGAAAGACCATCTCCAAAGGGAGGAGGGTGTCCCGGGCAGTTGTGGTGGCGAAGGAGCAGGAGATCCTGCTCTCACCAGCAGGACGCCAGATACAAGCAAATGAGTTTTCTCTGCAGGGTGGCCCGACTCATCCATCCACGAGAAGCTCCTAGAAGAACCAATGTTCCTCAAAGGCCCCTTGAGTTATGGGGCTCTGGGAGACTGACAAGAAGTGAGTCTCAGTCGGAATGTTTCTAGGGTCTGCAGAAGGTTCCTCAGATATGATCAACAAAATGGAAGGGGGGAGGAAACCAGAGCCCACAGAGGGCATACATGAAAGAATCCATCATCAGCTAGTAGATCTGTTCAGTGTTTGTTGTGTGTTTTGTTAAGCTTTTTTGATGTTCAGAATGTCTTTGGGCATCAGTTCTGGCCCATTTCTTCCACATGTGTGAATTATTTATGGAAGGCTTGTATTGATATGCAGTTCCCACACTAAATTCCGCGCTGTGTTTCTCCATTTTTACGATGCCAAAAACAAAATTAATTTTATCAAAGTCCAGATTCACTTCACGCAGGGCAGTGTCTATCACCACAGGACGCTGCAGTGTGGACGATAAAAGAACAAAAAAGTGAGCTGAGTTGAGTGAACAGGAAGTGCAGCCTATCTCTTGTTCACCTTTGTCAATGCCAGTAACAGCTGTTGAATAAAAAGGGAACTTTTAAAAATTTAAATTCTATGTGAAGCTAACAGCAAGGGATCCTATGTTCACTCCAGTTTCCTCCCACAGTCCAAAAACCCTGGCATGTAGCTGGGCTTCTGCACCTATATAGCCATGCTGAATCATTAAAATTCTGGACTGAGGGGAAAAAATGTTGAAGTATCTCTCTCGTACTCAAACGAATAAGCCTCACAAGGGCGCCATCTTTGTTAAGCTGCAGCAGTTGATAACAGCCTCCTGTGTCACCATATATGGGTATCATATCTTACTGATACGATATGAATGGACCGCTGCCCAGTTCATAAACTAACTGAACCCTGCCAGTACCACATCTTCAAAAGTTTTGTTTTGCAAAGATAACGCGACTTAAGGATGAGCAAACCCCTTCAACACCATGGTAGAATGATGAAAGAGTGTTCCGTGTTTGGTCTGTGACGCCACACACCCTCAAGCTAACAGCTAGCATGTCGGTTAGCACGGTGCTAACTTGTAAGAGGAGATGGATTTGTTTTTAATGATGTCACACACGTCACATCTGCACTACTACAGTGAGTTGTAACAGTGGTGTTATAACCTAATAATAACCAGAACTGAAGTAGGGAGCTAAACTGAAGAACTGAAGTTTTAGATTATGATCCAAATAAGACCTTTTGATGTGGATGTTGATCAGATCTTTTATATGAGATACATGCATGAATATTGATGATTTTAAATTCTTCTCAAGGACCAATAAAGACCTCCGTTTTAAAGAACTGGAGCTCTCTGTCAACTGTTTTATGCTTCATGCTTCACAGGGTTCATACATGTCCCTGGATTATGAGTCATTATTTTAATATAATGTATGGTGTCTGAGTATCACAGTGAGGTGCAGAAATTCAAAATAGGTCCAAACAAATGTAATAGTCAACTAATCGAAGAAATAATAAACAGATTCGTCTACAACGAAAATAATCGTCAGGTGCAGCCCTAGTTAAAAGGTCCAGCTGCCGAGGGCTGAATGTCCAACATGTGCTCGCTCTTATACCAGATTTCTTCAAAGTTTCTCAGTGGAAACTAGAATCCGCCTCAGTTTGGTTTCCCCATCTGTGTGTCAGGCGCATTTCTTCTCAAGCTACTTCCTGTGTCCCTGCTCTGTTCTGAAATCTGGCCGACGAGAGCGAACACACAAATACTTGCACCGACGAGAACCATTCTGCGCTCAGGACGCAAACACTTAAATCAAGACTCCGCAGCTCATGAAATAAGAAAAAAGGTGCCCATTCAACACAAATCGCCACCCACACACACTCCTACTGCACGCACTCAGGAAAACAAAACACACTTACGCACACTCCTCTGGCTCTAGAGAGAGGTAAACTAAAGACTGTGACATCCTCTTGCATCATGAGGCTGAAACGCGGCAGAGAAAACAGCCAAACAAGCTGTGACGGCTCCAAAGTGAGGCGGCGTTACTGGAGCGACGAGGAAGTCAAAGAAATTTGTGACACCGGTCTAGACATGCTGTTTGCCTAAACGTTCGCCGTAATCACCGCAGAGATAAGGCCGACTCTCTTCCGAGCCGCGGAAACAAACCGCGAACCGGCAGGGGAGCTGGAGGAGATCTTCATGTTTCACTGTAATCAGGTGACCTCTCTACAACACCCCGCTCGCACACTCGCTCACCTCCGTCGATGCAGTGGGGGTCAGTGGCAGCTAAAATAGCCGCTGACACAAAAACCTCGCATGTGGGGGAGGAGTAGGGGGGAGCAGGACCGAGACACCAGAGCAATAATTGGCTCAGATAAATATTCCTTTTTTACAAAAACAGAAGAGAGAGATCGATGGTGAAAACACTTGGACGGAGCTTTTGTTGACTCACGGTGCTCAAGTCCAAGGTTGCAGTGACCACAAAGCCTCACAAAGGAAGAACTAAATCTGCGTAATAACAACCCTTTGACTCGTGATTAATACTTAAAAATATCAACTCTTCCAACCCACCTCCACACCAGCCACTCCTCTGGCAAAATTGAGGCGCCGCCCTAGTGGCTATCGCATGCAGCAATTTTAATTCTTATCATTTCTTGACTTTGATTTATTTTTTAAAAATGGACAGTCCCTCCAGGATTGTTGAAGACTTTTGTATTGACTGTTATAGCCTGAATGGAAATGGCAGAAATATCATTTCAGAGTGACAGATCTGGCGGTCAGTCATGTCTGTTTACATCCGGCCGGTGAGTTGTGGTTTTTGTTCCGCCTATTATACATTTAAATCATGGGGACTTGGACATTCATTCTCGTCCGAATCGCAACCCTTGACGGCAATATTTGTGGGCGAATGTGAGCAGTTAGGCATCGCACATGACTTCAACTCAACAAAGAGGGAGGGAATATGCTGGTGCACGTGCTGCGTAGAGGGCGGGGCGAAAGGAGACTCAAGTGATCGTTCCCAAAGTCGATGAAGATGCCGACGTCCACGACAGCTGCTCTCCGCTATTCGTGCCTGAATTTACCCTGTCCTTCAACACAAAGGCTCTTCTTTCAGAAAATTCAATTGTCACAGAACCTACTTGAAGAACTACTTCCTGTTTTCAACTGTGGAAGCCATGTTGGATTATTTTCCTCAGGGGTGCTTAGATTCAACATGGAAATCCGATTTCTGTGGGGCATTTTTTTGGGATTATATTAGATGATGAGAAAAGTTGTCGCTCGTATCTCGCAGTAACTCCCAGTTCCCAGGAAGGCACTATAATTTATCATAGTATTTTCCGGTCCTTCTTCCAAAATTAGCCAAATAACTATCGTTCTTTCTGGCGACAGCACAGCCTCGCTGTCTTATTAATCCTGCTGAAGGAATGTTGACGTTTAGTTTAAATTCCAAAATGAATCCATACAACACGCAATATTCCTCTATTTCCTGCAAGCAAATAAATGAAAACATGAACAATATAACACTTTGAAAATACCTACTTGTACCTGCTGAGTACATGTCCACCTCAACACCTCATGACAGTGTCATGAGGAGAACAAAGGCCTTGTCTTCAATCAACATTGCACTGTCAAGGACTGAACAGTCTGGCCGATGAGTAAGATGAGTATGACCCACGTATCATTTGAAGTCAATACTTGGACGGAAATAAACTTCCACAGCATCAATGATGAAGATTTTGCACAGTGGTCAGCAGAACGAAGAGTACCACAACTTAAACTGTATTTTCTTTGATTTATCGGGGCAGAAGTGGTTTAAAACCACAACACAACTACATATAAAAACACCTGCAACTCTTGTGTATTGAACCATTTTACTACACATATATATTCTATAACGTACATTTTTATTTTGCCAGTAGGATATGAAGTGACACTGTTAGCATTATTAGCATTGTTAGCATTTCACCTTCTCTAATCATAGATTGAGCACTTTTGTACAAGGTTATATTCACATTCATGAGGTTGCTCAGAAGATAAGATGATTCGCAAAACATTTATTTTCATTAATCTAATCCGAGATTACTATTATTTTCTAAATGTATCTGAACTTCAGAGGAGGGAACTCATTTTCTGACGCAACAAAACCAATGAAATCGTGTCGTGTACTTTTAAAATGAATAATAAATCAGAGTATCCTTCATATAAACACATGACAGAGAAGAGAACAGTCAGTACTATGAAGCGCCGCACACCAACAGACCATTTGAAAGGTGCGTGGATGAATCATGCGTCTGAGCCAACAGCTGCTGTGTGATACAGGAACTCCGGGTCAGAACAGAACCTGGCAACGGACCGAAGTGAGAGGTGGAATTCTATAGATTTAGATCCTCACAATAACCTGCTTCCTTCTCGCCATCACCCGCTCACCTACTTTCCCTCTCTCCGTGGATGTCGGTCCTCTCCTGGCCTAATGGGGTTTCTCTTTGAGTAGGCTACTAGCTTTTATCCCCCGAGGCGCAGATGCAGCATGTGTGTGTGTGTGCGTGCGTGCGCTTGTGGTCTAACATGTAGTGTACGTCGAAATGCGTGTATCTATGTGTAAGCAAGCCCCCCTCCCCCCAACATATGGGCCGCGCATATACCATCCACAATAGCTTGTCTTCTAAATGCATCGCAGAGCATTTGCACTCACATGCACTCCAACATCGACCTAGATGTTTAACTGTACGACTCTGTCATGTGCTGGACGCAGCCGCAGCCGTTTCATTTAACAACAACCAAAGGAGAAACAAAGCGACTTGAAAAGAGAAATGCAAACATAATAGAGCCTTTTGCTTGAGCCGGTGAACAACACTATGATCAGAGCATTGAAGGGACGAGTGAGACGGTGCTGGGAAGCGAAATAACACTTATCGATTTTATTTTTAGTTGGCTTGGCGCACAATTTCTTTTAATGTAATCGGAGCTACAACTAGCACAGAGCCAAAAAAGCGTGATTGATTGCCCAATATCAGCTAAATATACGCAGGGAATGTTTGTTTAGTGTAGTTTTGAGCAGGCAAAAGATTCGCGCTGTGATTTCAGTTCATTATTCATAATGTGATTCCACCTTAAAGTGGCCGGTTGAGAACTATAACTAATTCATGGCCATTGAAATGGTTGACAAGGTTCGGTTGTCTTTGAGGAGACTGTGATGCTACGTACAAGGTACGTTTAGCGCAGACACGGGCATTATGCTGCTAATGGACCACAGAGGGCACTTTGTCCAGCCCCCACCAGCTCGACACTGGAAATACAAATGCATAATATATGTCTATCAATCATTCATTTGGCATCATGAAGGATCACGAGCCATAGAATTGCATTTTTAAATCATAAAAACTTGTTTTGTTATAATAACTTTGGGCATTTTATGCCAGGATTTTCTGAAACCTCACTGGAGACCTCACTGCCCCGCATAGGTTTGACACCGTGAGATTTCAGGCCATTTTTCTGAAGACGTCGCTTACATGTAGCAGAAGCTTCCCACACTTTATTTAATTTAAATTCATAAATTTCCAGGGTTTCTGCTACATGTAAAGAGGTTAAGATGAACTGTAATGTGCTCAAACTTATTAAAATGAAGTGGAAACTTGCGGAAAACACAAGTCGCATTATGGAAATGGACGTGATTGTGGGTTTTCTTTGGCTTTTTCAATGGAAAAATACGAAAAGAAACCTAATAACTAAATGACGGGAAAAGATCCAACATATAAAGAGACGGACCGGGTGAGGACGGCCGCAGATTTACTTCTCATTATTCTCATTTTTATTGTCGCCAACTCAATAGAAGTCAAAAGTCCTGCCTTGGCTTCCTTGTTGGATCTGCTGCGTTCCATATTGCTACTGTATATTTAAAAACGTCTAAATAATAATTCTAAATACTCATCACGTGTTGCATGTCATTAATATGAACAATAATAAATATTATTGGTGTGTTAAATTCACACTTATATGAGGCAGTCGGAACAAAATGATTTCATGTAAAATTTAAATCAGTCACATTTCAATAACAACTGGACCGTAGCTTAAAAAGGCAGCACAAACAATGCAATATAAAAATAAACAAAAAAAGAGAGTTCTGTCGAGTCTAAATTAAAATGTGTTCAAAGTGATTTAAAGAGAGGACACAGTAGCCAAATCAAGGAGCCTTGAAGGAAAACACGGTCTGATTTGAGCCTTCGCTCCGGAGCTCACAGCCAAACCTGGAACTGCTGCATGAAAGTTGAGCTGTGGACCAAGCAACTGACCACAAGAGATAAGCATCTGAGGACAAGAGGATGTATACAGTCACCACTCTTCAATAGAGCCCATAATTGTAGTAACTATATATCAGTGTATTAGCGCACGCATTCCACATGTAGAGCCAAGTCTCTCCGCACCACATTACTGAGCACCAAACCCACTTGACTAACCAAACCCACCCCAACAGACATGGAAACAGCGGCGAGTGAACCAAACACAACATTCCAGCAAACTATTACATTGAAAGTGCACTGTTATTTTCGCTAGCAAGACCCCCCCCACAAGCCTTCGCCCCCCCCTCCCTTCCTTTTGAACCACTCCAACTCTCCAAAAACACTCAATAAAAGCCAGCGGCTGTGTTTAACTCCATTACTCATCCAGCTACACCACCACTTTGATAACACTGTTTGCTGTCCTGCTGATGGAAGAAGCTGGTGTTGTCGAGGAGCTGTTGTCGGTGTTGTGACTCGTGAGACCAAAGCAACACGTGGAATGCCAAAGGCCCCCCCCCCCATCAAATGGATTCCACATGTTGTTTGCATAATTTCCTCCGCTAACTGTTGACCTACGACTGGAAACAAAGTTCACAGAGATCCCTGCAGCATCCGAGCACAATCTGTTTCTGTGGTGGGATAAAGATCTCCAACGGTTCTATGAAACAAGCTGAAAAGTTCTATTTTCTACTCCTGGCTTCCTTCCTTATCTTCCTTCCTCTTCCTTCCATATTTGGCTGGAGTGAAATAGACAAGCTCTAAAGGGCAGATTTCCACCCTTGCTGTGGAAACAAAGCAACCTTAAATCAGAGTCTGGGGGCAAGCGATTCAATGAGTCACTTCCAGTAAATGTGTGACGAAGGGAGTGGCGTCGTTTCCCCCGCGAAGACGAAAGCGCTCCAGTCGAGCGTCCAGTCAGGAATCTCAAACATCTGCCTCCTTAAAATGTTTCCTTCCCGCGATAAGCTCGGTGTCTCGCGGGTGCCGTTCACAATGAGGGTCTCCTTATAAGTACTCAATGAAACATGATGTCAGATCATTGCCTCTTGCACAACACTATCTGCGCCGCGAAGAAACGCGCGCACGCTCCACCGGCCCCTAACTGGATTTTGGTAAACAAACGTGGGCTGGACACCGAGGGGGTCGAAGGTTGAATCCACTGGAGAATAAGTGAAGGGAGGGAACATTTTGTCATCCTTTGACATGATGAAATAACAGCACAGGGAGTCCACAGCCCTCGCCTGCAAATATTGGACTTACTTAACGCTCAGGAAAACACACAACCAAATGACCTCAGCGAGTCCGACCGTGACATGATGAGCCGCAGTCACTTTGGGGGATGATGTACAAAGACTCATTGTACAAATGGCCGTTATTGCACCACGGAGGAAAATAAAAATTGAGGTGGCAAATGAAAAAAAACACATCCGAGCGACTGACTAGATGCTGACGCCAGTGAAAGGTTTGCTTAAGGTCCCACAATATTAACATCAATTCAACACCTACAAGGAACCAAGAGGGTTTTGAAAATGATCAAATATATTTCACGGTTATTAGCTCTTAAATTGGAGTTTAATTTAACTTAACTTGGCTGTTACAAGAGCAGCAGTGCATTATGAAACTCCTACTTCAACTGATGACCTGTACTCTCTGTCATAATAGTTACTATACAAAATCAATTTGAGTATATTTCGGGTTGAAAGCATCTTGAGTTTGTTTGACCAGTCAGTTCCAAACAACTGAGTGTCTCGTACCTTCAATAAAAAGGAGATAGCATGCTGTACTTGCAAATTCCTGGACGTTCAATCTCCAAAAAAATCCCCAAATCACAAGGGTCCAACCCAAGGTCCGCGGACCAAATCCCGCCCACCAAATAGTTTCATGTGGCCCACACCTTAAATACATCTCATTGACTTAGATCCAGTACTAACTTAAAGCACACTAAAACTAGACTACTAGATATCATAATAAAAATAACATGCTGTACAATAGGCTGTATCTTACTATAAATGTCAACAAATAATCAGAAAAATGTGGAGGATACTTGTTGAAAATGAATGGAAGAGTTATGTTAACATTCAGAGCCAGAGGTGAACATCGGATATTTTGACAAAACCGTGGAGAAACGCAGGGCTGTGAATCGGCAGGTATCTTGCGTTACGATATGTATCCCAATACAAGGGTGGTGATACGATCGATTTGCGATACAAATTGCTTTTTTTGCGTTCAAACAAAAATGTCGAGATTTTTTTGCTTCTGATTTCGAACAAAAATCCAGAACTCGAACTCCCCGAAAAAAAGCCGGAAAAAAACATAACGTGTGCGGACCGATCAGCTGACCCACGATGCGCTTTGTTCTTGTGTATAACGCAGCCTCTGTATGCAGACGTGTCCCGTTAGCTCCATTTACTGGCTGTTTTTTCTTCATATTGAGGTGTAAAACCTTTCCTGTCTCCACACTGGACCGTGGTAGAGTGTCACAGGGGAGGTGCTGGAGCGCTCACTCCAGGGTTTGGTGTCCTGTTGTGGGCTGGAGCTGGGACAGGGATGAGGCGAGTCTGGGACAGAGCGTGACTTGGTTTATGACTTTGTCACAGCCAAACTGCACAGAAGCGCACATTCAGCGCTGGACACGCACCGGGCACCTCTTCACTTCTGGAGAGACGTCACTCACTCGTCAACCCCTCCCACATGCAGCGGCCACACACATAGAGGAACAGCGCACCTGCAGCAGACACTCTACATTCACTCCTACAAAAGACTATTTTAAGGCTTGGAATGCATTAGTTCTTTTCCATTCATTGTAATGGGAAAAATTGATTCAGGTTTCGAACAAACCGCGTCTGGAACGGCCGTCTGGAACGGACTGTGGTCGAGAACCGAGGTACCACTGTACTCAGAGTACCTTCCAAGTCGATGTGGTATTTCAGGTTTTAAGTTGTATTCCAAGACCCCTCACTCCGGCTCCCCTGCTGCTGCAATCCCAGCCACACTCCGTAACACCCAGCTGGATCGATGGCGGAGCGCTCCGTCAATACGCCAGCAGTTAACCCAGCTGATTAGAGCTAATACAGGGACTTTGTATGAGACCGCCAGCCCCCATACGGTCCACTACTTGATCACGGAACTTATGCCTGAAAGATGTAATCCTCTGGCGTGTTGCGGAGCCTCTCAGGGGAAACGCGTTTCACAATTAAGCGTCCAGGGCGGAGGAGTGTTGACGGACAGATAGAGTCTATCACCTTTTTTAATTGAGTCCCCCTCCTCTGCGGCGCAGCTGCACTGATCGCTATCATAAGCCCTTGGACCTTGTCTGAGGTGGGCTGAGGCTGGTGTTGGGGGTTAGTCCCAGCGACAGGCGAGGATTGATGGGGTCCGCGGGGAGTTTAACACGGCTCCACACTTGGCCGTTCCTGGCGATATTGGAATGGTATTGTGTTTAATGCACTTGATTTTTAAGGCGATCGATCACTCAGCCGTCATCTGTCACACGGCGCCTGACAAAAGCAAATGTGCTTCACGCTGATACCATTATTAGGACGCGACCATGAATATTTAAGATCGCTCATCGAACGTGGATACTGTCTATGGAAAAAAAAAAAAACGGCAGGCTGAAGTAGTGGCTCATCTCTTGACATTTTTGTTTGTCACTGCAGCGACAAGGGCTTTCAGGAAGCAGAGAAATGCTGCGTTACTGAATGACAACTTTGATGGCACCATCAGATCCAGCCTGCAGATGTTAATGATTGTGTTAGAGTCCAAATAAAATTGCCGCTGATGGTCAGTCCAGGATTATCTGGTCTGTTCGGTTGACGACTGACTTCTTGTAAGTTATTGCATCATGAGTGTCTGTGTGGTTTTGTGGAACAAGACTGTACTGAGTCAGCAGCAGCTACATGCTAAACTGGATCCAGAGGGCAGGGAACTGCGGTCACCCTGCACCGTGACAGGAACTGAGCCAAGGATCGAGTCTCAGCCTTTAGAGCAAAAGCTAGGTGTGACCCAGGGATCCCACGACCCCGCCATCAACATCTTATCGAAGAGAAGCAGGGGTTCTAGTCTGAGCCTCTCGCAGACGGCCAAGCTTCTCACCTCTAACTTTGCAATTCAAAAACAATATATCGCAATACTCCGTATATATATATATATATATATATATATATATATATATATATATATATTAAGCTTAAAAACATAGCAGATGGCACTGAAGAGCTGCTCCTCTGTAAGTCACTGCAGCATTTTCTGTCGAGGCAAAGCGCACACAGCCAAAAAAATCCAATATACAAAAGTTTATTCAACTACATTTTTTGACTTATACAATTGTGAGTTATAGTGTCCGGGTTTTTCGTTTGGAATATCATATCACAATGTTCTCGTATTGCGATCGTGACCCAAGAATCGTGATGTGTATCGTATCGTGAAGTTCTTGCCGCGGTGACTTTGACTTTGCTGCGTTACTGAAGAGTCATGGATGTTCTTCTCTCTGTGGCTGTTCACTTCAACTCTAGTCAACGCCGGAATCAACGCTGGAAACAACACCGGAGTCAAAGCTAAGCATTGCCTTAACGTTCTATTGGTGATGCAGGATGGTAACCTCATCAATCTGCGGTACGCCGCATCATTCAGACAGGATCCAAAAAATAGGAAACACTACACATGGACTTTTGACTGCAATTCAGTCTTAACCGGAGGCACTCACTCTCGCTTGATACTTTATATAGGGGACGACGAGGAAGAGCAAGGTGTACTGTTCCCTTTAAATGCCCATAGTGCGCCAAGGATCGTGTAATGCTTGTTTGATGGAGCCAACTGGAGAGTCCAGACGCTCTGCTCTGACGCTCCCCAGGTGGGACATGGTACCAGGAGGGAAGAAAGGACGCAGGCACTTTGCGACCCAAGGTTCTCCCCTGTTCTTTAGAGGCATGGTGAAAATCCCGGAGAGAACACTTTGACTGTTTGGGTTCTTTTCAGTGACCACCAGTGTCACCAATGCAAAGCCGTCTTGTAGGTTCCTACTCTTCTGCTCCTGTGATGGTCACCGAGCAGGTGAAAGGAAGGAAGGCGCAAACGGCAGGGAAGTAATTCAGTACAACTCCATTGCTTTGCATCTCTCGCAAACTCTGAGACCAGACAAGTTCCAAGCAGCAGTTGGACCCGAGTCCTGCTTTCACGGCCCATTACAAGCCCGACATGACGCTGCCAAACTTGCAACCAACATACAGCGGAGCTTCCCACTGTGGCCCTACACAATAGAACGGTCACGTTCCCCCGGCTCCAGCCTGTCATCTCCTGTATCTTTCCACGTGTGAGGTGGGCTTAACTTCCAACACATGCATGAGCACACATCCACTTTTACTAATGGCTAGAGTTTCACCGGGCCCTAATCTCACAAGAGAAACATCAGTGAGCTGCAGGGGGTCTCACACACTCCCCCACATTCTCCCCGTGTGCGCACGCACACACACACACAAACACACCCTTCGGCTGTCACATAGTTACAGAGAAGCCAGGGCCTCTCCGCATCGCCAGGGCAGAGTCACAGAGGTCAGTGCTCAGTTTCCACATCAAGCACAGGCCAGAGTCTCATCCCCCTCCCACCTTCCTGCCTCCCTCCCTCCCCCCTCACCTCACCCACCCACACACACCCTCCTCCACCTCCTCCTCCTCTTCCTCACTGGATGTACAAATGCCTTTGCTGTCAGCTCTGCCCCGGCCCTTGTAATTGAAAATAACAGCCGAGGGCCAGCCCCCGGCCCCTTCCCCATCCTGGTGGCTCTCTGACAGCTACCCATCAATACCAATGACTATTACGCTGCAAGTGAGAGCCCTGCCGATGACATCCAAGACACCAGTCCAGCAACACTCCCACTCACCCACACACCTCCCCTCTAGTGTCCTTCTCTGCTATCCGAGCCTCCTAATGTTTAACCCGTTGCTAACAGCATCGTGGCTGAGCTGCCACTGCACACACACACACACACACACACACACACACACACACACACACACACACACAAACAGCAAACTTTCTCAGAAGAGAGGGTTGAGCTCCGGACAGAGCTGTCCAAGATATTTAAAAAAAAACAACTTTCCCAGAAAGTTTTATCATGAGTCAAATAGTGAGGCGATCAGAACTGCAGCCACGTTTTATAATCGGGACAGAAAATTCACTGCTGTCAGCAAGCACCACGAAATTCACTGGCTTCCTGGAGCACATTGATTTGGCCACACAGAAACAGGGTGCTTTATCACTGAATAGTTATATGATGTAACCTGACTAACACGACTCCTATTTGCATTTGAACAGTCAACACTTAACTACGCATTCTTGTATATATATATATATATATATATATATATATATATATATATATATATATATATATATATATATATATATATATCTTTAAATGTTTGTTCAATATTGAAGTAATATTTAGTTTTATTCCTCTATGTGCTTCATCTACATTAGCATTGTTGTTATTGGAAAATGTGCAAGCAAAGTCAAATACTTCACTAAGCATAAATAATAATACAGTCCGTGCATTTCATCCCATGTGTTTTATGGATTGTACGCTAGTGCGCGTGAGTGTTTCTCGTGTCTTTGTGTTGCATACAGTGTGTATTGATTTGCACTGCAACGCTTCGTCTTGCTTATAGTTGCGCGTCAGAACTGCACTTTTGAACCGTAGCTGCGTCAATAAAAGTTGCTTTGCGTTGCCGGAGCAGACTAACTTTCAAACTTGTCGCGTCATTAAGGCAGCAACTAAAAGATTCCGATTCGAAATCACAAGCGAAACTTGGACGGAGCCGGAGCGAGGACGCTTCCTTCCTTCCTTCCTTCCTTCCGTCTCATCTGCACTTTGGTCAACTCCGAGCGTCTACTGACGCGCGCGACTAACATCTCCACTGAGCGCGTCTCCCCTCGACAGCGAACACACCATGTCATCGGTGGTTTGAGTTGTCACCGGCGGTGACGGAGCAATGACAGCTGAAAGCGCTGAGCACAACAAGCACAAAGCGGCAGCGGAGGAAGCGAAAAAGGCACAGACCTTGTCAGTAGCTGCGGAGCCGTGGAGACCAGGAGACCGCTCTCCCTTTCTACAGTTCTCTCCGTCTCCTCTCCTCCTCTTCTCTGCCACCTCTCTGCGTGTGTGAGTGTGAGCGAGCCTGTGCGTGCGTGCGTGTGTGCGAGCGCCCTCCCCTTCTGCTCCTCTCTCAGCTGCTCAGCCGCTTCTCAGGAAATGAATGGACGCGCACAGAGTTCTGTTGTACTTGCAAATGACTTGAGCCCGAGTCACATGATCCGCTAAATGTAGGGTGGGCCTGGTGGGTGGAGGCTTCGCGAGAGCAGAAAGGGAAGACAATGTAGTCTAAGCTTTAACAGCGTGCATCGAATTACACGAGGGCCCCACCGGGGAGGTTTCCGACCGGTCCGCGCGCGGCCAAACCCAGGAGCCGCAGCACCTCCCCGCTGAAAGGTGGGAGTGACGGAGAAACAGCACAAGTCAGCTTTTGTGCGGGTCACTGTTTACCCTTTACGCGATTGTGTCACGCCTGAAATTCAGAGTGAAATAACTCTAAGATGTGCGTAGAGACGAAATGTACTTTAGTAATTTTGGGGAACATTCCTCCTCAAAATAATGTACTGTAAACAATACAAGATCAGCCCAGATACACAGTGATTCATATGGGGAATTTCTACATCTCACTACGTCACCAACCACCTGTGTCAAACTGAAATGGCACCATAGATTCAATTAAAGCACACAAAGGGTTCCATGTAGTTAAACACAAAGTTTGTCATACAGTTATACAGCAATACAGACTGACTCCCAAAAAACGGAAGAAAATGTGATACTGTGTGCAAAACTGCAACTTACAGTATGGAGGCTTTAAACTTTATACACTCCAAAACTGCAATAGAAACGGCCAAACAAATGTTGCTCGAACTGAAGTGACAGGTGTGCGGCTTCTGCTTGCGTGAAGTAGTGACTCATTTTTTAAAACAATGAAGTCACATTTGACAAACACTGTCTTTGTGATCAATTCATTTATACCACCATGCTAATAATTAGCTCACTGGTTTCACTAGCATAACAGCGCCCTACAGTCCTGGCAATGTAGAACATTGTTTTCCATTGTTTACGGTGCATTCATGTGCAGAAACGGCTTCATTTTTAAGCCCTTTTTTTGAAACCGGCAAAATATGCTGCTGTGCGTGTGTGTCTCCTGTCTGCCTTTAAAAGCAATTGTTTTGCGGTGCAATCCTACTTGTGACACCATTTGTTTCAGTGGAAAACATCTGGTCCTCGCTTACAAAACTCTGCCCCCTTCATGATGCTTCAGTGTTTCAGCGATATCATGAGCGCACAGATAAAGAAGCCTCAATTCGATTCCAGCTGGAGGCTACACTTACCCGGGTCCTTTTTGTGTGGCGTTTGTTTGTCCTCCCTATGCTTGTGTGGCTTTCCTGAGGGCACTCTGGTTTCCTCCCACAGTGCAAAGACACGCAGAGGTCAATTGGTGACTGTGAATTGCCCTCAAGTTTAAGTGACTTTGTTGTGTAGCTGGTTATTGGTACCCTAACTTTCCCCTATATCATGGCGCCACTGGCAGCCACCATGCTGGAAAAATGGTGCAGCCTAGCTTAACCCAGCCTCTTGGGTGCCTTCTCTCTTTTGAAAATAAAAATCCCTCGCTGCATTTCAGTTCTTGTTATTGTCAGCCCATGTCCTGCCAGTAAAGTGTCTATTCAGGGGTGACACGCTGGGTACTTTTTCCCGGTAATGGCTGCTCTTAACTTACTCGGAGTGCACAGTTTGGGCCGCCACACTCTCTGCTAGCGTTGTCTGGCTTGATAAAAAGGTATCTCGGCGGCTGCTGATGCTCCTCTGAGCCCAGATGCTCCTCGGGGAGCTCTAATTAAGGTAAAGGAAAATCATCTGCATGGCTGATGGAGCTCGCAGCACTTTATTACGGAGCTGGAGGAGAACGATTGGAGCCGGCGGTACAATGGTCCAAACGCTGCCAACTTAATATTCATCCTGTTGTACTTCAGATACTGTAGCCTTCTGTTTGCACTGAATGGATGATAAAATGGTTGGGTGGAGACGAGAGGATGGAATGAAAGGATGGAGGAGAAGAAAGGCCTGGCGTATAGAAGGGAGGCCTGGTGATTGTATGGAGGTGAATGAAGAAGTGTGTTTCCTAAATAGGAGTGGCTGCGGGAGCACAATGGCGGCGAGCGAGGCTGGTTGAATTGATGGATGGAGAGATGGAGAGGTGGGATGATCTGGCCTTGCCATGAATTGTAATTGGATATAATTGCAGATGACTGAACCATGCATTTATCTCGCAATTTGACCGTCGGCTTTGCTGTGCACTTAAGTCTTGGATTGATCTCGTCTTGGACTGTGGATCGAACGGGCCTGAAATGAGGAGGACACTGTTTGTTGTAGTCTTTGTGCAACCAAACACTTTATTAAGGCTCCCGTGTATGATCTGGACTGAGAGTGGAAAGTAAACACTCGATCGGTTTTATCTGCGACACAGAGGGGCCCATGATGGGCGCTGTGATATACGGAGTCACATTCACCGGGACGAGGTGCAGGGTGTTTGTGGGGGACGGTTGATGTCAAACACTTCTAGTCCGTCAAGACCATCACAGAGGGGCCAAAAATGGGACAAATATTTATTCATTCACAATGTAAATTTGATTCATAACTCCTGTTACAAAGAAGTAAGCAGTTCAGTTTCAACTGTTGCAGTACATTGTGGGACCGTTTCGTGTACGTGGTGTGAGAGATTGTTTACAGTAGATTCAATGATTCCATTTTGGTGGTGTTCTGGTTTACCACCTGAATCCTTGAATCTTTGAATAGTGTGTTGTGCAAACCAGTTTTGGAACGCTACTCCCATTATTACCAATGATATTTTCAATGATTAAAAAAATGAAAGAAATCTGATAAGAGAAATAAAACTAAGTTAGGGCCCGAATATTTCAGAGTATCTGGGCTGCTTGGTGGAGGTCTGCACTCTCTGGGTGCGTTTCTTGTTTTGCTTTTGTCAAAGCATATGAAAGTTGGTCCATGGTGACACAATAACTCTTTATTTAGAGATGAAATGTACATTTTAGAAGGTAGTTTGAGAACTCTGTTCATGAGTTAATAAACGCGGAGTTACTTTTAAACAGAACCTGGATTAAACCCACTCTGACAGAGGAACGTCCTTCAGCTAGAGGTCACTGATGTTGCTAAAACACATCCGTTTCTCACATTGTTTCTCTTGCTGTTTAGCAAAAGCATTCATGCTAACAATTGGTTATGGACAAGAGGCGAGTCAGGGAATAGTTTTATCACTGGCCATGTGTGATGGAGCCCTAATGTACCATCAGTCTAATACCCACAGCCTCATAATGACGTCCTGAGGTTCTTCTCTTTCACATGACATCGTCGCTGTGTTGCTGCTGCCGCCGGAGCCTGGCATGTGTTGAAGGAAGGCGCTGCGAGGGAGGAAGCGTACGATCGGGATGATCAGGACTCAGGTCTCAGGGCCGTAGGGGGAGGGCTCATAAAGAGGTGTCTGACACCTCATTTCTTGTCTTGCAGACCCCCCTAAAAGGTCTGATTCAACAGTGGGGACCTCCACCTAGACGCTGGCTGCGGTTCAAAGACGGTGTGGGAGTCGGGGGATCATTGGCAGAGCAACATAATAAGCAAGACTAGTATTATCACCCCCCACTTCCCACTTGCATCATCTAAAGCAACCTCATCAAATTATTATAAGAGCATTCATCATTTAGTCATACTTGACAAAATGTCTACATGGAGGGGGCGACGGTTCTTAAGCTGACGTCAGACTCAAAGGGAAGATGAAGCAATAACGTGACTGATGCCGCCTTTTGATTTCAGGCGTGTGGACTTTCCAAACTGGAGTTGATCGAGCCGAAGGAAATGCAGGAAGCAGCGTCTACTCTGTGAGATGTAGGAGGACACAACAAATATAATATATAAGAGAGAGGCTCCGGGGTCTGCAGATGAATCGATATTGGCGTCAATGACAAAATGGTTTTTTTTTAGGTGATTTAACAAACAAAATGCAGAGTTTAAATGAAGTCTTCGTTTCTTAGGCCCCACTTTTTACCCACTCGTGATTTGTCCAAATGAATGAAGTTCATCCACTCATCCTGTATCAGGGGTGGGGAATCAGGTTTCCTACCACCAGGGGCCACATTATGTACTGTGATAAATGTTAGGGGCCAAAGGACTGAAGAAGGTTAAATGTAGTTACTTAGACAGACAGACAGACAGACAGACAGACAGACAGACAGACAGATAGACAGACAGACAGACAGACAGATAGATAGATAGATAGATAGATAGATAGATAGATAGATAGATAGATAGATAGATAGATAGATAGGTGGATGGACAGACAGACGGACGGACGGACGGACGGACGGACAGACAGACAGAGAGATAGATAGATAGATAGATTTGGACATGGCACAGTGTAAATTGTGAAGTACTTGGGGTCAGACAAGGATGAACAGAGGTGAAGAAGAGAGTGCAGCCAGGGTGGACTCACCACATGGTGATTTGATGTGTGGGCAGAAGTCTCAGGAGTCTAAAGCCTTTCCCTCTTTATTCTTCTTCAGCAGAGGCACCGGAGGGGAGCGTTTGCACATCTGCTAGCTCAGGGCGCCTCCGCTGGTCTGAGCGAGAGCCACACGTTTGTGTTTGTCCAGGCGTTAGCACACCTGCACAGATCGAGTGGGTTGGCTCAGTGGGTTTGCTAGAGTTCCCTGGATCCCTCCAGGCCTCCTCTGTCAGAGCCAGTCAAGGTCAGCCTCCTGCCAGGGAGGGCGGGGGCAGAGAGGGGGACATGTCAACATGTCCACCAGGACCTCAGCACTATGTGTCCAATAGCAACGGCAAAGCATTCACAATCTCACACACACATGAAATCCACTCGCCGTACAGTGGGACAGCCATTCAGCTTCTCAGGATAATAGAAGAGAGGTTACTTGGCTTGACATACAGAAAGCTGAAGATATAGTAAGCCAGTGTCAGGCGTAATGAAGAGGGCTTTTGAAAACTGCTGGTCAATATCAACTCTCCATCTATGGTGTTGGTTACAGAGATCACATCGCAGGGTTCAGTTTCAAACATCTCCATTTAACGCTGAAGGTTATGGTACAATGCTAAGAAAGGCAGTGGAGAAGAGAGCTGACAACAGATGTTAATAAAGTTTCTTCAGAAGTAGGATGATTCTCCGGGGTGAGTCATAGACTTAGCATTGTGTGTGTTGAAAACTTCCAGTCATCCACCTGAGTCTCAGAGCGGAGCAGCAGCCCCTCTTAGGTGGAGTTCACATGGTATAAAAACACAGAACTGCGTGGATGAAGTATGTTTTTTTTCCTGAGATTCTTCAGTTGGAGCGGAAAAGATGCCTGTGACACTGATACCCGAAGAGGCTCTGACTTCTCTCTACCCAGGCAGCTCCGGGGGCCTCCTCCCAGTTGGACATCTCTCAAGGGGAGGTGGTTCTCCTGCATGACCCTGCTCCTCCTTCTCTATCTAAGAGAATTAATCCTGAGGAGAAACTCCTTTGGATCTTCGGGCTCCACCCAAATCTGAGGACTATAGATGAGAGCTGGATCACAAGCTCAGATCTTTCTCCACCCAGGAAAGGAAGCTGCCTTGTGACCGAAGTCCAATGGTTTGGTGGCTCTCAAGCTCGCCCCCACTTTGAGCGAATGAGATCCTCGGTTTCATTCCGGTGGCAACCCATGTGAATGCATGTGATTTGGGCAAAGACATTGGTCTCATCCCGCAACTGCCTCGACAACAGGGCCGCAACACGCACAATAAAGTTGCCAAACCAGCCAAGAAGGTCAGCCCAAAATTCTGCACAGAATCGGCAGCCATGTCCGGCTTTACTGCAAAGCATCCCACAGGTTTCTCCCTCCGTGATGCAATTGTAAGGCAATGTATGGAAGGCTAAGGCAGCCTCCATCCATCCACCTATTTGTGTTGCTGCAGCACTGCATCTTCCCGGTCATGTAGCCATCCCCCATTCCTCAAACACTGCCCCCTCACCTCTTCCACCTATTTCCTTCTCACCTCAACCTCCCTCCACTCCCTTCCCACCCGAGCGTTTGGTAGAAAAGCGATCAGCCAGCGCTCTCCAAACACAAGGACAGAAGCTGCCAGCAGGTAGCCATGGCAACAGCTTCTCTCTCACCCGTCACTTCCCTACACAGTAAAAAGGGAGTGTGAAGAATCGCAGGGCCCCTCTTTGCTCTCTCCAGCAGCCCAAATTAGACTTGTCACAGTGTTTTTTTTTTTCTTCATTTTTTTATGCTGGCACCCGTTTAAATAATCATAGAGATGGATGTGCATTGAAAGAAAAGAGGAGGCAGCGGAAAAGGTGAGGCGGGGGCACGCAAAGGAACCAGCGTGGTTGGTGTTAAAAAGATTCCAGCGCTACAAACGCTTCATTTATTTATTTATTTGGTGCCGATAGAATGAAAGGAGGGAGTGGGTGGAGGATATTGGTGCGGTGGGATTTATCAGCTAGCATGGAGAAAGTTATTCCAAATCTAGGTGAAAGAAGTCCAGGGTGAGATGGGCTTGTCCCCTCTGCTCATATTCAGGTTGTTGTGGGTTTTTTTCTGCTCAGATTTGTGGTCATATTCCACAGAGGATAAAGGAAAGCGTCTCCTCTTCTGGAGCGGCAGCCTCTCTCATGTTTAACAGCATGTTGACCACCTCTCCCCAGCTTATTTTCTACTTGATTTACTCCATGCATCGCTCGGTCCTCACCAGACCAGGGCTTTTGTGTGTTCGCCAAAATAAACCATCTTCCACTTTCACCAGTGCATGGAGCAAGCGTTAAAAAAAAACAAAAAACTTTCAGCCACAGGATTATGTCACAGCAAAACAATGTTCTATTTTTAACATGGCTGGAGTTTTTCTTGCTTTCAGGAATTTCTCAAGACATGGGGGGATTGAGAGATTGAACACAGCCTCGTTCAGTTCGACGTTTGGGAAACTCAATCCAGAGTTTAATGAACTAAATCCAGACATGTGGTCTTAGAATAATGTTTCCTGGTTGGTGAAAGGCAGAAGTTTCAAAGCAAACAGCCCTTCTTGAGCAAATATAATTGAGGGTTCACCTCTGGGTTACAAGGAATAATTCGATGATGATGAGGAATAACAAACGGAGATCAGCATTGTTCCAAATTTTCAAAACACAGCTTGTTCTTTAATGTTTATTTTTGAGGGTCACTTCTGGCCTCTGATTCCAATGGAGCCCGGCCAGAAGCTCGCGTCCCTGCAGGTGGAATGAGGCTTGTGTATGTCTACAGCTGGGGTCTGAATGAAATAGAACACAGTAGTGCATTGGTTGTCAGGAGTTTTGTGGACTAGGCTGTAGCTATCTCTAAACCTTTGGTGTTGGCTGGTATACCATTGTTACACACAGTTTAAGACCCATTTATGCTCATGTTACCGACAAATTCGGATACGGATCTGTCCGTGCTCTGCCTTTGTTTGACCTGTATTTCTGCATGTTTCCACAAAGGTTACGGTTACAGACCAACCGGAGCAGAAACCATGGGGGGCAGAGTTGCAGTTACTACCTGATACGTAGCATGAAGAAGACATAACAATGACGGAAATTGTCTGCACTCCGGTCGCGATTTATTTAACAGCCTCCACCGCTTCCTGAGCAGTCCAGGTCATGTTTGCCGAGACAGGTCTCCGATATATACAGTGGCACCTTGGTTTTCGAACATCCCAGAGTTCGAACAAAAATGTTGAGATTTTTTTGCTTCTGATTTCAAACGAAAATCCAGAACTCGAACCCAGCCGCTGTGTGCAAATGTGTCCCGTTAGCTAAAACCTTTCCTCTCTCCGGACCGAGTGTCACAGGGGAGGTGCTGGAGCGCTCACTCCAGGGTTTGATGTCCTGTTGTGGGCTGGAGCTGGGACAGGGATGAGGCGAGTCTGGGACAGAGCGTGACTTGGTTTATGACTTTGTCACAGCCAAACTGCACAGAAGCGCACATTCAGAGCTGGACACGCACCGGGCACCTCTTCACTTCTGGAGAGACGTCACTCACTCGGCACTCACTCACTCACTCGGTTCCGACCAACCGGTCGTAAGTCAGTTTGGACCATTCACCATACCATTGAATAAACACAAATAAGCATCTGCTGGCCGTACAGGTAGATGTAAGTCGAGCAGGTCGTAAGTCGGATGTTACTTGTACACTGTGATAAATGTTAGGGGCCGAAGGAAAATCTGGAATCTACAATTGAGATCTTCAATCAGTTCAGATCTTGAGTTTTTAATGGTGAAGAGCAAAACAGTGCCATTGGCTCCAAGACCGGTCCAACAAATGATTATGTAACACATCTTTGGAACATGACATACAACAGACCTCTTGACTGTCTAAATACGACGTGACAACGCGTGCGATATTATGATCCGTTACAGTCTGAGTCTCATTTCCGGCGCTAACTCCTACATGGTCCGACCCAAAAGCGAGGTCGGCGACTCATTGTCCAGGTGAGTTTTTTTTTTTTTTCGGGATGAGACGTCGTGCCAGCATGTTGAGTTTGCTCCTTCAAAGTTGTCCGACTTCGCCACACTGACACCAGATGGCCCGTCCAATCATGGCTAATGGAGGAATTCAGCTGGCAGAGACCCTCCTTGTTCATGGTCACTGTGTATGTGTGTGTCCCTTCAGTGCCCCTCCTTTTTCACCACACACTGACCTATTTGTATTCTGGGCAGAGCAGATGAGGCTCCAGGCCCGTTGCCCTGCTTGCCTCTAGCATGCCCCCCCTGGGAGGGCATCTGTGGGTCTGCACTGGGTAGATAGTGCTGAACCCACTCATGGCAGTGCTTTAAAGACCACCTCACTGGTCCGCGGAGAGAGCGGATGTGTTTGAATGTTCGGGCCTGGTTGTGGATTCATGGAGTCGCCTTCCCAATGTGTCCCTTCTTCCCTTTATTTAGATCACAATGTGGCTGAAGGACAACATGCAGATAACAGTGGGATACTACATGGTCTCGCTCCATGATCGTGATCACAGGAGGGTTCAGTCCACAGACCTGCTCGGTAATAGCCACTGCAATGATCAATGCTACTGCAGATGTAAGTGGAGCTACTGTAGACCATCAGACCATCTCAAACTTCTTCAAACATGCTGCCTTTAAGAGTCTTGAGCTACCATACCAACCGAAATGAATGGTCCCTGTCCTGAAATGC
Source organism: Synchiropus splendidus (assembly GCF_027744825.2). Classification (NCBI taxonomy): domain Eukaryota; kingdom Metazoa; phylum Chordata; class Actinopteri; order Syngnathiformes; family Callionymidae; genus Synchiropus; species Synchiropus splendidus. Next base: position 5,064,246 of record NC_071343.1, on the reverse strand, counting down.
CTCCCAAACCAGACTTGTTTCTGAATGTGATGCTAGCTGTTCATGAAAAGCACTGAGACAACGCTCAAATCCACTATTCCACAATGCTTCACCACACATAAGAATTGTACTGGCTTACGGCTGAAACCCAAAAACAGGTCACGACACTTTTCCTCTGAATTAAAAAAAAAAAGAATATATTTTTGGTAAAAAGATTTTTATTTTATAAACCAACAACTTGCCTGTTTTTCATATGCAGCATACACTCAAATATAGTTCATTTTAGCGTTTTCTTTGGGTTATGGCTTGTAATATACAGGTAACAGTGGGGACCAAAGCCAGACCAGTTGATAACCAGAAGGTCTACTAATTTTACCCAGCAGTCCAAAACAATGTTCAGAAGAAGCCATTCAGGTGAATGGGCATCTTTTCAAAACCTTCCAGGATCCTGCTGGAACCCCCAAAATTCAATTCAATACGATCAGAAAGAGCTAAGAGCTTAAAACCTCATAGGCCGACAGATGTGTCATGATATTACTCTGTTTTATGATGATTCATTTTATAATGTTACCTCCGGGTTTGGTTCTTATTTGACAGATGTGGAGGGTGTTCCCAGTCCTATGGGGTCTCTAGGCCTGTAACAAGGTTCCAGATGATCAAGTCTCAAGACTGTTGTCTCCAGTCATGCCCTGCCTCCTGTTCCGTGTTTCGCTGCAACTTTGTTACGTTTTGGAATTTTGACGGATTTACCCCTTTCCTCGTGGAGTATTGTTTCGTAAAAGACAGGGTTAAAAGAGTTTGCTAAATGATGCAGAGCTTCTGAGTGGGGTAAAAACCCGGATCTTTGTGGGGCTGTGCTCGTGATGGGCTGATGAGGCTTCATGAAACATTGTCGTCATTTTCAGAGCCCAATAGGTGGCACTCTCGCCCCAGTATTTCAGTGAAACCTTACAACATTTCTCAGCTGAGAGCGCCACCTACTGAGCCCTGGAAATATTGACACTGTTTCATGAAGCCTCATCAGCCCATCACTAATCTGTGGCACCTTGCATGAGTTTTCACCATGCACTCATGTTTGCTTCTACAGTCACAGACATACAGAGGTCAGTGGATTAATCGTATTATCTGTAGCTGATTGTGTTGTCTGTTTGTGCCCTGTAATGGACCAGACGCCTGTCCAGGGTGTCCCCCGACCCCGTCACCCTTTCAGACCGGGCTGGACCCCCACTATCCAGAAAGTTCATGAGAAACACCGAACGCTCGCCGCTGTTTCCTAGAAAACACACCAACAAATCTCAAGACTTAAAAGGCAAAATCTGTTAAACAAAAGAATTATGGCTGAAGGAGACAAAGCTGGCTCATAATTTGACCGACCCTGATAGGAAAGCTCGCTGAGTGTTTTGGCACGCAGCAGCAGCACTCTGACCTGCAGTAATAGAAGCAGAAAACACATGGGAAAGCCGTAATAAGTCATAAAAACACTGAACTCTAATCAACTCTAGATTTTTAATATGACATTTTCAGCTGCTTCCTGCTGTGTGCTGTAGCAATATTCTTCTTCTCCTCGCGGTGTCGGTGAACAGGCCGGCGTCTGATGCGTCGTACCTTCTCTCGTCACCGCTGAAAAATGATTTGCTGATTTCCAGCTCACACACAGGCTCACGACGTCGGGCTGCGAAAGTGCACACTCGACGGTCTGCGCACACAGATAGAGCTGCAGGAGCAATAAAGGAATGCAGAGCAGTGTAATCACAGCATCATCAGCCCGGTCCTCAGAGAGCGCCGTCCCAATAATGCTCCTCTAATTGAATAACTTATCCACAGCTATTTCCCAGGAGGCCGAGCTGCAAGGCGCTGTCGCTCAGAGACGAGGGGGGGCAGATGGTGATGAGCAGAACAGATCAGCGTCCTCCAAGGCTCAGAATGGAAGGTGGAAGCCGACACCACGTCACTCTCTGGCAGGTTTGCTTCAGCAATTCATGACGTGGAATCTGGACACATATGAATAGAAACAATAAAAGCTCATTTAGAGATTAGCATCAGCACTTTATCTTTGTGTTTGTTTTGCAAAAAAGTGATGGGAAGATAAAGCTTTTTGGGAGGTTGCATCAATGGCAGCGGGTCACGGGGCCTGTGTGGGGTGGCTGCTCCAGGGCCCCGGCTCCAAGGCTTAAAACGGTTTTTATTAAGTTCACGACGCTCAAAATAGTTATGTACCGACTGATAACTTACTGACTGGGTGTGCCGCTTACATTGGTTGACCAACTTCATGACACTCTCTTGTGTCATGATGTCATTGGTTATATGTTTAAGTGAGTGTGAGCCTCAAATGTGACTTTCGACGCAAATGCCTTCACAAATCTGCTTATTAAGCACAACATTCCAAACTATTCGCACAGTAACTACAGACTGTCATTGTACGTGTCAAAAAAGTAGTTGAAGAACTGTTTGCCTCACTCACCCTTATCTGAAGAGCAGGAAGATACAGTCCAAATTCCTGAATATATAGGAAAAGTTGTTAAATATCCGCCCTTTTCCCAGTATTTCCATCAGCTAGACACATGCTCAACTTTGGATTGTTTTCTTATTGGTCCATTATATGATTCATAAGTTATGCCAGTACTTCAAATTTCGTTTTCTTTTCAGCAGGACTTACTTACAGGACACTTGTCCATCAGTTTCTTGGCAACTTTTGAGGGTAAATGGCCCTGTGCCTGGACTCACCTGTCACCCAATGATATGTAATGGGCTTGCAATGGCTCTTCTGCGGTTTAGTACATTTGGACTTCTTGAAACGCGGTTCTCTGCTTTCTTTATAGACTGCTAGTGGATAATCATGATCAAAGGTGATCTGGTCTGGTTATTTGACATGACATTCTTTCGCCAAGACGAGTTGCAGTAGTCTTTACAGTGTAGAGAATAAGAACTGTCCCACAGTTTCTTTAACTATGAGTCCAGTGAAGACTCTGACATGATCAGATTCCACGACTTCGAGGATATTCATTGTCTTCGCCTCAAAATTCTCTTCTCCTTCCACCCAGGTTTGCATAAATGAATCCCTTACCCCTTAATTTTTCCGCTCTTTCTATCCATTTCTTGACAAGACTTTTGTTGTGCATTTCATTCATTTCCTCCTTTATTTTGACAGTTATATAGACCAGTGTTGTATCCATCATTTGCCTCATAAACTTCTCTACCACTGTTGTTTCAAGGGTTTCTTCCTCTGGCGAGTTCAAGTGTAACACAAGACAAGTGTTGTCATCTGTTCTTTTACTCAGGGTTTTTTGCTTGTATTCTCAACCCTCATCCTGGAGCTCTACCTGTTCGGAGCCATGCTGCCTGGTCAGATCTATATGGACAAGCTAGGTGTTTCGAGCGCTGCTACTGAAGTGACTCTAGAGATGCAGGTATTTTCTAAACCCAATTTAATATTCATAAAAATATTGAGTAAACAGCGAGTTTTGTGAATGAAAGCATCCAGGCTCCTGACACTAACCTTCCAACTAGTGTATCAGCTGCTGTAGGAGTGCGCGTCGGTGAAAGCGCCGCTCTAATACCAGACTGAAAAGCTGAGTAGATCCCCGAGCCTCGGGGTGAGAATTATTCTGCTTCAGACCTCCCAAATTCTGGCTCCTTGTTCAGCCACCCTAGGGCTCTCTGCGGGGGGCCACCATGCACTTTGTTTCCATTTTCTCCCACCAGACAGACCAGCACCCCGTGGGGGACAGCAACATTTGTATACAACACTGTCCATCGGATCATTTCATGTATAAATAAATGTGTTGGTGGCTCATGCAAGAGGAGCCTCCTGAAGTGCCAACGTGGCTCCAGCATGGTGACGGAACAGAGATCGTGGGTCTGATGGATCACTTTCTCTTCTCTCTCTGCACCTCATCAGCTCACATGATATCCACTGGGGTCGATGCCTTTCTGCCCACGAGCATCGTTGGAGTCAATAGAATTTTTATTAGGAAACAATAACGGGGAGGGAAGGAGACGGGGGGAGAGAGTAAGGTGTTGAGCGAGGTAGTACATTGATTTACCCTTCATAGTTCATTGCGCTACATTTACCCAGCAGAGTGCTCAAATGAGTGCCCTACAGCTCTCTCCCAATTAGTTTCCACAGAGACGAGGTGTACAGCCACTCACTGGCCTCATTACCTCGCCGTCTTGGTGTCCCCCTTTTCCTCCCCTTGTCTCCCTCTCCCCCGTGCGCCACCCTCCAACTCTGGTTTGCAGTTTTCTCCTCACTTCAGCCTCGCTTATCTGCAGTTTTTTTTTCAAGCCCTCTCTAAGCTTTTTGTGCTCTTTCTCTCGGCAACATGAAGTGCTGCAGACGGTCAGGAGGGATAATGGAATCAGTGCTTTGGTAAAAATACATTTCTGAACGAGACACCTTTCAAAGTTTCATTTAGCATGTGAATGTTCTCAGACGTTGTGTAGGAACTGCTCGCAAACTTTGTCTTTCGGGGGAGACGGTGGTGATGGGGTTTGTGCTTCTGCTTCACAGCAAGATTGCAAGCTGGCGTAGGTGTCTTCTGGGCACTCTGGTTTCCTCCCACACTCCGAATACATGGCCTGAGTAATTTGCAAGTCTAAACTGTCTGCAAGTGCAAGCGGGTGGCTGTAGATGTGGAGCGTGAAATAAACCGTAGACAGCCGCGGCCACACTACAATGTAAGCCTTGCCTACTGGGTTCCCAATGGGTCAGCAGACTTTATACCCGGGCCTGTGCTGGGATGAACTCCCTATCACCTGGACTGGACTTGAACAACCAAAAAAATGTTGTCGCCGGTAGGTTACCGTAAATTCCAGACTATGTAGTGCACCACAATATTACCCGCACCCATTAAATTAAAGAAGGAAAATTGATCTTGTTCATACATAATCCGCACCGGTCTATAATCCACTGGTGCAGTGGTGCTGTCTGCGCTGTAGAAAGGTCAGTGGTGCACCTGGCTTAAAAATGCACGAGGATCACTTCTAGACTAGTTTGGAAAGCAGGCTCCAGCATGGAAACAAACAGGGCAATGTTCTGAACTGGAATCATCAACTCCCTACATCTGTTATTATTCACCCGCATGGCCGAAGTTCCGACACCACAGCCGGTCTCAGCTGCTGCTTCTCGTCTCGGGTCCTCCTGTGGGCAGAGCTGCCGACACACGGCCGAAAACACACGAAAAAAGCACTTTAAGGTCAATAAAACACCTGTGATTTCATTGGTTTGGTGTGCAGAGGCTCAATATTTTGGTATCATGAAGCTCTTTAGCGTGTAAAAATTCACATATTAGCCGCGTCGCTGTATAAGCCGCCGGGTTCAGACCGCGGGAAAAAACAGTCAGCCACTATGAGTCATCACACAAAAATTCGGGTTGTCACCAGACACCGGGGAGCACTCTGACTGCGTAAAATAAAAGGATCTTATTGCATTCATCTATTCCTCTTTGATTCAAGGTACCATTCAGGTTGGAGGAGGCTGTGCCACAGACCCCGCAGAGGATGGGGTGAATGTAGCTACTTTCGCACTGTAGGACCCATTTAGTTCTAAAACCATTGTCCCCATCTTGAGGGACACAAGGTCGATGCATCACAGGATCGCAGAGACACACACAAGCAAATTTGATGTGTGTTGCTACCACACACAAAAAATCATACATCATTTAATTGCTCCCCTGAATCCCTCCCCGAGTAGCTGGGATGGGTCACTCATGGCTCCTTAAAGGAAATGAGGGGAAGAAATCGAATGAATGCACGATGATGGCCAGGGGCATCATTTGGGTAGGTGAGGTATGGCAGCGGCCGTAGCTTAGCTCCAGGGGAAAATGTACATTTTTAAAATGATTTCATAAATGACTCTGTATCAATTTGATTTTAAAATATGCATGAATTAACAACAAATAAAAATCAGAGTACTATCTTTCCCAAAACGTGTAAGCCACTATACTCACGTGACTCGAAGCTCACGTGAGTGTTGGCAGCCCAGCTAGCTCACTCTGAATGGACGTCCCTGTTGATCACCTCTCAACCTGGCAACAGATGAGTCACTGAATCGGTGACTCAAAAGATGGAAGTCACCAGGCAGTTGATAATAAACTAGTATTTTTATTTTTGTTTTTTTTAGAAGAAGAGGCAAGTGCAAATTTAGAGCAATTGAAATGGGTTTCTGGGAGTCTGCGGCCAGTCAGCCCATGTTTTCTAAGGCCACCCCACTTATTGAAAATTCACAGTTTGGGTAACTTGAGGGCAAATAGGAGCCCACGGGCAGATGTTGCTCCGGGGTCCCTCCATCAGCTTATTCCACACATGGAGGGACAGCAAACATTCTGTGAGATTTCATTTCTTTTCGTTCTTTGGTGACTATCATTGACATCCATGGATCCTAAAATCACCTTCCTCGATCATTGATAGAGGGAAAACAGCTTTTGTCTGTCTTCATTTATCACACCTCGCCATGGCTTAAACCCTCGGCCTAACAAATAAACTGCATTGTCACAATCTACTAAACAGGATTCTCCAGTTAGAAAAATAAACACCACTTTTTCCATCCTCCTTTTTCTTTCTCTCCCCCCTTCCTGCCAGAGAGAATCTGGGTGAGGTGTCAACCCAATGTTCTGCATGCAAACAAAAGCCACCCTGTCCACTCCAGACCCAGATGTTCCTTATTGATCCCCCTGTGGATTTGCCTGAATGTAACCGCTCCAACATTTCTCTCCCGCGCGCTTGCTGTGTCTGTGTTCTCCCCCCTCATGAATAAAAAGTTCTGTTTCCCTTTTGGAAGTTATTGCCTACTGCAGCAACCGCACACGGGGACCACTGCCCTAACTCTTTCCTTCCCTCCTGTCCACCAGCGTGTCCCTGACAGCCCCTCTCGGTTGCGTTTGGTTAATAATGCAGTGCGCCTTGATATCTGGTGTTACATGGGGTTGCCGTGGTACCGCAGAGAGGGCTGCCTACCTTTCCGGGAGACGCTGCAACTGGTTGCCAAGTAGTTGGTTTTCAAAAAGGGAGGGGAGCGAGTGTAAAGTAGAGGTCTGGCATAGACAGAGCTGGACAGACAAAGAGAGAGGGAGAGGAAGCCGAGGGAGAATGTGAGGTAGGGAAGGCTGAGCGAGACAAGCTGCTCAGGATAAGCCCAGTTTGTCACACCCCAAATCATCTTCAGAACAGGGGAAAAGGGAGAATAATGGTCGGCGCAATATTGTAGTTTTTTGTTTTATTCTGTTGACTTATTAAACTATTTTATTTGTTCCAAACTTGGAATGGCTGAGTGTGTCGATGCAACGCAGGAATGAAAAGCTGTCTACTTTCTGCTGCTGCACTATTGAAACGATTGTGGCGTTGAATTCATCCAATCATTTTGGAAGGGACAAGAAATATAATGTCTGCGGTCAAGATGAACTTATTGGGCGGAGACTGGCAAAGGAAGACGCTCGGGAAAGGGTTAAACAGATGAGGGGTGAGCTGGGGCTGACTCACTTCCTTGTAACATTGCAAAAGGTGGGGTTGGTGTTGGGATGCATTTGGGGGGGGGGTCGCATCACTGGTTTAACATAGGTGTGACATGTTACTGAACTCACGGTAAACTCTCAAAGTAAGTGAGTGGAACACACACTGGTTTGAGGTGCTATATATGCCACGCATGGCTTAGTCCGAACCCTGACCTGAGGCGCTGCCCATGGCATCATGAAGCGTCATGACAATAATGGCCGACATCAACTTGAAAATAGTCAAGATTTGATGGCTTTGGAGTGAGACGGAAGGACCTAGTCCTGATCTGGCCCCAGATGGGTCTCAGTGGTGAGTGGAAGATGCCCTGTGATAGAGTGTGGACCTGGTATGTAAACTGGCTCCCACGTGGGTAAGGAGTTGGTCCACCAAAATGTTCTCTTTGTCAGGGTCAGGGGGACTCAGATCAGGTGACCAGGGGGTGTGGGAACATGGGCAGGGAAAACCTGGAAGGAGAGCTGCGGTCGCCCAGCCTTGCCACAGCTACAGTCACAATATTTGTGAAAATAAATAATAATAATAAAGCTTAATTTATAGAGCACTTTTTAGAGTTTTGTGACCACGAAGGTGGACGACTTAACACTCCTGAAGTATAACTAAATAAAAGTTTGGAGGACACTACATAAAAGCAAGCCTATAAAGGTAAGTTCTTAGCAGAGGTGGAGGTGCATGTTTCGAGGCACCTTTGGTTGGTAGGCTCCGATAGAGTGGAGTTCCCGAGTCATTCCAGAGTCGAGAAGCTCTGGCATTAAAGGCTCTGTCACCTCTGCTAGTAGTCAACCAGCGGAGGAAGAAATCTTTGTATTCATGTTGTATTATTTTACATAAAATTACAATGCTGTGCTATAAACATAATCTACGGCGCAGGTTGCGCATGCATAGATATATCTGGTACAAGCAAAAACAGGGCTCCCGAGGGTATTATTAACTTGAGGCTCTTGTCAGCGCTCAGTAAAAGGCATTCCCTGGAAATACCAGGTTTGTGCTGGTGTTCAAGCACATTCACACCCTCACACAGATACATGATAATTGCTCGATGTGTATGTACGGCCTGACGACGCCTGCGAGCTTGAGTACATTATTCCGACGGTGGTTAATCTGATTCTGTAGCAAGGGTAGCGCACAGAGAGTTGTGTCAGAGATGTCTCTTTTTTTACCAGTGAGCTGCTTCTACATCAATGAGATTGTCTTTATCTGCCTGCTTGCAGCTTGGGCTCGGATTCTGCCCTCTATATATGGGCGCCGGGTCGTGGGAGGTATGTGGGCGAAGGTGCGTGGCATCCGGCCTAATGCACAGCCTGGAGAGAAATACTAACACTTCATATTCACTGCGACTTTGCTGCCGCCGCCACAGTTGAGGCTCTCACATTTGGATTGAGATTGTCAGCGAATGAGTCACGGGCTTGAGAGATATTCCACGGGACATGTTCTTCTGATTTAACTGTGGTGTGAAATGAAATGAGAGAGAAAGAGGTGATGGCAGGAAACTGTCATTTATCTCCACAAAACACAGAGTTCTGACGAAAGTTTTGTTCTCAAGTGCTTCTCCTCAGACCCCTTGTCTGGTGTTTGACTCCGGATATTCCCTGCTGAACCACATTCCACTGTTGCTCCGTTATTCTGGACCAGGTTCCCGACTCTCCCTGCCAAAACACTCCCATAAACACACATCAAGCCTGAAGTCTTTGCGCTGCTGGGGGCATTCCAGAAGTGTTATTTTCCTGAGCCTTCGCCCTTCATTCACACACCCCTCTCTCTCACACACGCACACACCCACCGTGCATGCAACTGCTATGAACCCACTTAGTATCAGGAGAAGAACAATAGACGAAACATTTCAAACATTTCAAATGTCACGTATTTGCCCTTCAATTTCAACAACTACCACTCCAACACGTGTCACTTTATTCAGTCACCTCTGCCAACTTTCGCTCTCCAACAGCTGTTGCTTCCTGTCACACTCGACTTCGTCAATGTAGCTTTGACTCAGTCGCGTCTTTATTGAGAACATGTTTATCGAATAATGAGATATTACGTTTATGGCACTGTAATATTCCACATTCCGCCTCTTTTAATCTCAACAGCGTGCAAGGCCAAACTGGCAACGATACAGCAGGGAGTCACTATTTTCCAAGGGCACATCCATTATGAATTATGAGTCGCTTCAAGGTAATTGTAAAGAAACAGTCCCTGCACCTGGTTCTGGCTATGTGTTGTGGCATCCTTGCTTCCAGCTGCCTGGAAAGGCCCCAAGAAACGGGCGAAATTCTAGGGATGAATGAAGCAACAATACCTGGTTCTTTCACTCTGTCAGGAGTGAGGAAGATTATTTCGGAATTCATGTAGAGATCTCTGGATGCACGACACAGAAGCCATCCCAGCCATATGGGGTTAAAAGCATGAGGCACCCTGCGAGCGGAGACAACCAGTCACACTTTCGCAAGAAGTTGGTTGTGTCTTATGGGTCCTTTGCCCAGGATAAACCAGTGTTTTCAGTGAGTAGAATTGGAACCTTTTACTGGCTCTCTGGCAGCCCATCGTCACTGTCATTTATCAGTTGAAGCACATTGTTCCGCCTTACACTTTATCCTGACGTGGTCAGCGTAAAAGAGCGCCGGCGGTGGGGCTTGGGTCAGCCATGGGATGGCGCTCATTTCGTTCTACATGTAACAACGTGTCAATAGCTATTTAAAGCCCCTCAAATGTCCGTACGTTTCTGTCACAGTGACTCCCTGAAGAGCTTTTTACTCCATTGAAACTCCTATGCATCAACATGTACAACGCAGAAGGCTGCCTTCGGCGTCAGTACAGGACACAAAAGTCCACTTTCCCAGCGTCATTATAGTACTCCATGGGAGTGAGGACAGTTGTCCCTGGGTGGATGGATTTGAACACCAGTTTTTCATATTCGCCCGTATTACCATGACATCATCTAAAACAATGACATCATAGCCCCATTTCTCTCATTTTTACGCTCAAAATGTGTCACTCCACAGCAATGACAATGGCGGACTACAGAGTAGTCTTGACTTCCTTGGAAATATTGACACAAAATCTTCAAGTCCATTTTCAAGAAACGGTTGACAAGAACCCACTCAAATTCCCTGACACAAGCATAGTATTTGGTGCAACCTTTTACTTCTCAAAACAGAATCTTGGATAGTGGAGTTGTGGAATCCATCAGTCAAGCCCAGGCTGGAGACACCTTGGATCAGTCTCATAGTAAACGTTACCTAGATGCCTAGATATAAAGGTTTGAAAGAAACCCAAAGAAACCCAAAAAGGAAATGACAACCTTGCATGGAAAGCATTCCGGTTCCTCAAACCAAGGAACTTTGTTTCAACGAGGCAACTGCACCCAGCTGACAATAAAATCTACCTGTTGTGAGTGAGGCATCATTATCTCCACCAAAGGTGGTAACGCAATCCTCGTGTTTATCCGTCTTCCAGTCTGTCTGAAATAACACCAGAACCAATTGAACTTCCAGGAAATGTTGGCAATGCGACAAGAAACAGGGCCAGGCATTTTGGTGTTGTCCTGTACAAACATCTGAACCCACGAATCAGTTCAACGTCTATCACAACAGTGGAGCGGCCCTGTGCTCTGTCTGTCTCATCCTGTACCTGCTCAGCAAACACCGAGATCTATGCAGCAGCAGGTGAACATACAGTGGTCAGGCAAACTCTTGAGGTGTTCCCAAGTGAACTCCTCACATCAATTATTCAGCGCGATCACCAACCCACCTGACTGTCTTCATGCTGTAGGAGAACCTGCTCTGCAGGCACAATGGAGCGGGAGAAGGGGGAAAGAAGGAGTGCGGATAGACTGACTGGGGCCTGAAGAGGAGTTGGACAGGAGTATTCATTAAAGTCACCCCAAGAGCACGAGCTTGGGAGAGGATAACAAGACCCTAGGGTGGCCAGTGCGGGCCCCTTACCCCTCCAAATGTATAAATGTATTCCCCTTCATCCTGACAATTCCAGTCTACGGTGTCAGCATAACTACACACACAGTTGTCCACCGCGCCTTGATCGTGGATTTCACAATTTAATGTCGACACAATTATTTATACTAAAGCCAATGTCAACAGTCTTGTCAGTTCAATAAGAGATGCCGGGAACTGAACACACAAATGGATGGGGAGCGTCTTGTAGCACAACACCTCAGACGTCTATCTTCCATCGTGTTGCAGCGTCTCCGAGTCTGTCACTAGCTCTGATGATCCGTCCTTTGATCCATCAGATCAGAGATAAAAGTGCCACTAATTTAATTCTTTCATGAGCTACAAGCTAAACAAGCTAGCCTTGTTAACGCCTCTGACAAGTGAGGAAAAACTGAGTTCTACAGTTTATATTCTCTTCTTGTGTGAAAGTGTATGAAACAACTTTGTTACTAGAAAGACTACTTGACATTACTTTTGAGGGGTTTTGCTGTGCACGTGACCGATTGGCTTTTTAACAGTGAACACAGCCCGAAGTGTACTATGTGATCGTGAACGTGTTTGGATCTGGGGCGTGCACAGATGGATCCCTAGTGATGCTCAAGCACCAGAACCTTATCCCAGCATGAGAAAAGTGCATCTTCTGGAGTCTTTTTTTCCTCATTCTTAAATTGTAGCGTGGCATTTATAGTAGTTCTTGTCAGAATCGTTCCGCGGCCGTTCGCAAGCCTGCGCTGAGGCTCCTCCCTCTCTTCCTCTGGCTGCATCTATCTATCTATCTATCTATCTATATATATATATATAGATATATTGGTGCTGGCACGCTGGCACATTTGCGTCTATTGAAAACTTAATGCATCAACATGCAACAAAGGAAGGCGGTCTTCAGGGTCAGCACTGGACGCTACGCTTTCCCCAACTTCGATATCTACATTACGTGCGTTTGCAGCAGCACCAAAGAATCCAGACTTCCTGTTTCCTTCTGCACATCAGGGAAATACTGGCGTCCCCAGGAGAGACAGCATCTTGTCCTGGGTCGACCCTGAGGCCTCCTCCCAGATGAAACGTCTAAAACACTGCAACAAGTAGCGGCATCCCTCATGTCCGCATATTTAAGACTGACACAGAATTGTAGGCCACTCCAGACCTTCAGGTGCCAGACGCAGCGCAGGACTTCATCTGTTGTTATGACCATTTACTGTCTGGTGCTCTGCCTCGCTCTCATGATGGAAAAACATCAGAGCGACCAACAATAACAAAAACATTATATACATCAAGTTGGAAAACAAATCCAGCGACTCGTCTCAGGGGGACCAAACAAAGCAGAGTCTTTGTTTTGTTGTTTATCGTCTTCCCTTCTATTCGTGTCAATCCCACCTCCGAGTGTCGAGAGAAGCGTTTAAAACAGCCGTAACAAAGTGAAACGGCTCCTGAGGGACACCTCTCTGACTGACGTATGCCGTCTCTGGAGTCGCTGCTCGAACTGCACCGCAGCCCTTTCTCCGATCCGACTGCGGGGGCTCGGGGCACGGGCTTCCAGAAAGACCCCCAAGTGATGCTCCGCCAAGCCAGGCAGCGCAGCGAGCTGAAAGGAAAGCTGCTTGACTGTGGTTAGTGAAATAGTTGGACAGTGAGAGCATGGGGTGGCCCGGAGTCAAGACCGAGGCTGTCTGGGTTAGAGAGTGGAAATCTTAGAGCGAAAAAAAGACGGCCGAGGGGGGAAAAATGAAGCAAAGAATTAGAGGATTCATTATGGGCTTTTAGATCAAGTCTTTAGATTCTGTGAGCAGGATACAGTTTTAACAATGGCAACCTCACAGACATGACTGACAAATGGCTAAGAAAACACATCAGCACATAATAGAATGCAAGGTAGAGGCAATTACAACTTTACACTGAATCACTCACAGCATCATCACGGAGCTTCAAACGCAGACATGACCCCAAAGACGATGAAGACAGGCACTTAAGAGCTACAAGTAGAAAAAGAGAAATCAATTGTTGGCAGTGCAACTAAGTACACAAGTGGGATGATCCTGGCTCATACAGTACAAAGGTCATTTTGATAGTTGCATCATAAATGCTAGTACTGATGCTCTAAACCGACGTCTTAAAAACTACTTTTCACAACACTGGGAACATTTATATCCACAAAAAGATGAACCTTGTTCCTGAAGGATCGGATTGGTTCAGGGTGACCACTAAGGGATTATACTGTGTCACTGGTCATAACATGGCCAGTAACCCACAGAGCAACAGGAACGACATTGGTGATGTTTCACGTTGTATTTTGTGTCTCTTTCTTTTAAGGCTCAAACTTGTCCTTATATACTGTGTGACACATAGTAAAGGGCTGATGAGGCTTCATGAAACAGCGTCATTATTTTCAGAGCTCCGTAGGTGTGAGGTTTCATTGAATTACCTGTTCAAAACCAATTTTTTTGTGTATTTTGAGTGGGGTGCCACACTCGTGTGCCGTGAGAGAGTGTCAGGTGTGCCGTGGGAAAATGATCCAGTTTCACCTCATGTGTCCGGAGACAGAGGTGGGTGATATGATGACATGAAATCATGACAATGAGAAGGTGTTGAGGAGCAACCAAGGTGAGGAGATCACATGGATTCACTGACATTCTTTCTATCCACTCTACTGTAGAGCTACAGTGTGTTGATGCGCTGATCTGTCCGTCAGTCAAAGCAGCGCTGCTGTGGTGCGCGGCACTCCTCTCCCCACACACTCGCAGCCAAGAAGCCGCTCACATACGCAACTTCCAGCTGTTTTTAAACCTGATGCGCCTCTAACTCGACCACACACTTTCACCACAGAACCATGGAGGGAGGGAGGGATCCTTGTCGGAGCCGCAATGCCATAGACTGTCTGCACCACAGAGCTAACAGAGCTAACGGCTAACCTGACGTGTCTCACTTCAAAACTTTATTGATACTCATGGACTGTCAAGGTTTGCTCTGTGGTTTGAAGGTTGGCGAAAAACTAAATTCACAAGAAAATAAATGCGCTCCAAAATGTGAAGAGAGAAAGGATCATCATTTTTATGAAGTTCAGGCCAAGAATGCTAAGGATTTGTCAACACTACAATAAAATCATGCATAAAAGAAGTGATAACATCAGAATAGTTCTTTAAAGTAACGTAAGAAATGAATCGATCATGATATATTTTGCCATATTGCCTGCCCCTTTCACCTTTGGACACATTTGAAACAAATACATTTTCTGTAATTAGTTTCTGCAAATACCCTGGCAAAATAACAAGCGTGTGTCAGTAGCTTCACAAATGAATAGGGATTCTCTTTAGGACTTCAAGAAAAGTGCGCTTTGGCTGAGGTTCCTTTGGTGGTGTGGCCCCAGATTTTTTAAAATGATTCAATGGTCCTGTGGCCAGAAAAAGGATGAGAACACCGATCTGTGGGGCTCCCAAAATAACTGTTTCATGAAGCCTCATCAACCCATCACTGGGGACGTATAATATTCTATTCATAAGTCTGTTACGTGGTAACTCACTTTCGATTTTGCCCACGTTGTCGATGCTGCACTGCAAGGACACGTTTCCCTCCCGTAGAATGACAATGAATCCATTTTGAATCTGACATTTCATTTTGGCGAATCCGTATACTTCAAATACAGTAGATGGAAGCCCAACTGGTGGAGAACTTCTCAATGTTGGATTTGCATTTTTCTTTTTGTCTGGGTGTGTATACATGTTTCGTTAAAAACATGACATTCTCCATGTTTTCAGGGATAATGGACTTAATGCTCAGGGGTGCTTCCAGGCAAAAACTTGTCGTGAGAGTCAAGTGTCAAGGTTCATAGATGCTGCTCAGTACCACAACGTACAAGCAACGCAGCCGCACCCAGTCGGGAGGTGAGTTCTTTGTATCATTGAGAAACTTCCATGTTGTGGTCTTGGACCACAACAAGCCCAACAGCCTACACTGCTAAACACTGAACCAGGAGAAAGTAACTGTTTCATTTTGTTTGGTTCTCTATTGCTACAGTACAGGTGAGTTTGCACGAAATCATGGTGGGGTTGCCTCCCAGAGATCCAGAGAGTGGTCAGCAAGTTATGCTCCGGTCTCCACCCGTCTCCTTTCCACTAGAAAAACCTCCAAAGAAGGCAATCTGATGACATCACTACACATCAGCTCAACCCCTCACACAGCAGAGGAGTCAAAGTTTTCCAAGCGCTCTCACATAGCACAGCGTTTTTACTTGGACACAGCAGCACAGAGTGACTGGCGTGGTTTTGGACTCAGTGTCGGGCCGAGGAGTCCAACACAATCTGCCCATGTTAAAGAATTCATCTTAAAAATTCCGGGATCCAGAACCCAAAATGGAATCATTTCCTGAAAAGATAATCCAAATCCCTCCGTACCTTTTCAAGTTATTTTGAAGAATAACAGCCTCCTCAGCGAAAGCAAAAATAGCAAAATTGTATTTCTAATAAAACAAGCGAAATGTTAATCATGTGGGTTTCCCAGCGTTTGTTTTAATAGCCGGTTGTTTATTGAAATTTAAAACAGCTCACCATAAAGTGGAATAAAGAGGGAAGTGTGGCTTGACATGGCCGTTTTTACCACCCATGACTTAGTGGTTTCAACCACAGATCCACATTCCTCCGCTGTTTGGTCGTGCAGCCGCTCGGGCTTGTTAGCCGAAGGATTTCTCACAGATGATGTCATCACTGGCCCCCGAAGTACGCTATAATAATAACACTATTTTTTTTTTTTTATTATAGTGAGGACTTTCATGCAGGTTGGAGCGGCTACAAGGGAACTATCCCCCGCCCCCCACCCGGTCGCCTCATACTGGCCCTCTATAATGACTGGAATGGAGGAGAGTAAATTCCAAAGCCAAGTTCCTCTAAATCCACTGGGGGGTTCATGCAGCGTATGGATTAGTCTTCCAAGAGGAACGGGAGCCAAGACATCTGTGTGACTATCAGGGACTGATCCCTACCAGAACAGAGGGAAGAGGAAGCCCAGGATTATCTGGTCACATTGCGTATCACAGCCACGTATTGTCTGCACAATAGCGCTCCGCCAGCCATGAAGTGCTCTGTGTCCAATCCATGGTGCAATTTGAATAAAGCGCACCAATTAGCGCGCGTTTGACACGTATGCAAAGTTGTCACATGGAAATCAATTGTGACTCGACGACAAATGTCAGCAAAGCAAAAACCCTTTCAGGGGACGCAGCCGCCGAAAATGCTAATCTACTCAGCGTGGAGGTTTTCATTCTCCACAATATCCACTGTGTTCCTGTTCAGTGCCCGGTTAAGAGTCTAACTGGCCTGAGGGCGAAGGGATGGAGCTGGGGATGAAGGGAGAGCAAGGCTTAACTCTTTCACTGTACAACGCTGCGCTCTCTCGCAATACTCCTGTAAACAGAGAAGATTATTTCATCAGCGGGCGACGATGATATCGAACGTTTGCGTTATCTGTAGAGCTCAAATTCTCATTCAGTTATTTAGCAAATGAAGCGGGGAATGTTTGCAAAACAGGGAGATCTAAAAACACTGAGAGTAAATATGTATTTGAAACAAGTGAAATCACATGTTCATGCAGAAGAATATTTCACTTGATATCTTGATTTAAGATTATCATATCGAGAAATGAGATGTGCCCAGCAGGCTGTAAAATGAGAGAGAAAAGTTGACATTACTCAAAATGTGACTTTTGAATAAAATATCATGAAACATAAAATATGCCTCAAAACAGGTGAAACAATGGCTATGATTTGGCTGATTCTCAACCTGCTTGAAATGAGAGCAATAATAAATACTTGAATTAAACACCTTTTTTAATGCTAAATCTTAAAAGAATGTTTATTTTGATGGGGCAGATATATAAAAAAAATGACCTCATTTTAAGGTGTCCTCTATGTCCTAACACCAGAAATAAGCAATTCACACTTTAAACAAGAGACTGAAGTCATTTTTTATTTTATTAAGAACCACATCATTTGCATAGATTATTAAATGATCCCAGTTACTTGTCTGCTTCACTATAGAAATGGTTGCATTGTCAGGTGTTTCTAATGTGGTGGCTTTTTATTATCTCTTTAGTCTCAACAAGGGCTTCAGCACAAAGGGCTTGAGGTTCGAGTCCCACAGGAGGTTGAACTTGGACACTGCAGTAACCAGTGTCGACAGGTGTCTCAATGCTAAGAGTCCCACTCAGTGTACAGTAGGTCACTCTGCATTAGATAAACAATGTGCGGAACATTTGCTGGTTGTTGATGGTGAATTCTGATGGTTTTAAACCTTTCAGTGGCTCTTCATCAACAGGTGAGCTTCACCATCGCCAACATTGAGATACAAAATACACCTGATTTAAAAATGCTTGTCTACAAAAGCCTAATGTTGGAAAAGGGTGGAGGTGCAGCTTGGTACAATACATCCTGCTGAGCCAAGGAGGGACGGGAGCGAGCTTCAGGGAGAGGATAAGGACTTGTCGAGAGCACCTCCTATCTGCTTCTACATCTCCAAAGAAGGGTTGTGTTTGCAATATTTTTGAGGTGCGACAGAGATGTGTGGCCTCCAACAACCTCAAAACTATCGTTGAAAATAGGAGCTGGAAAAGTGCCCTGTACTGCAAGTATTTTTTCCTGACATTTGAAATATTGTTCATCGCAATGAGCTCAATGGGACAGCAGGTGGCAGTCGCATTCCAGAACTGGCTCGCACAACACACACACAATTTCCTGAAAATGCCTTTGAAATCTGTTTTAGTAACCTCCAAAGCGGAGGAAACAGTAAAACTTTGAGGGATGAGAACTCATTCTCAGTTGAAATATCTCCAAAATACAATGCACTTGGAATGTCATTCCTGCTTTAGAAGACCTTGGTTGTTCTCTGGTTGTGACCTTCCTGACTAGACAGGGATTTTGTGAACTCTTGGTCTACAACGTCTTGACAGGGCAGTAGAGTTCCATTTATAGATTTCATTGTGCTGTGTTTAATGCTGTTAAAAGCCACTCTTTCCCTGTCAACAATACTACAATGATATATCGTACAATGGGTCAAATAATTATCAAGAGCTTGTTTTATGTTTATATTTTAGGTCAATAATGGAAACTCTGACACAGGTGACCCCCCACCCCCAGCCTTTTTAGGCACACGGGAGGTCAGGCGCGATCCGCCGCCACCCACAACCCCGCCCCCGCCCAGGTACACACAGCCGCTCACGCTAACACACACATATTCGGCTGGAGAAAAGGCCAGGTTGCCAGAGCTACACAAACTCCCACCCATTAGCGGCAGGAATCCAGGATAACCATGGCAACCAGTCTCTCACCCCCAGGGAGACGAGCAGTAGAACTGAAAGGCTCCATTCAATTTCCACATCCCAGTACAGCACACACAAAAGAACACACGTGCACTCTCTTCACACACTCACTGACAAGCACACACGCCCGCGCACACACACACACACAGAGCGATGGACACATCCAACACAGCCCACTTGCTCTAACAGCCTCGCAGTCACTCCAGCCTTCCCCGCCTGCCTCCACTGGGGTGAGTGGGAGCTTGTTAGAGAGGCCGCACACTACATCCTCTCACCCACAATCCACGGCTGCGCCGCACCAGCCGAACGTTAATTACACCTCGCTGAGATTAGACGCACTTTAAGAGCAAAGAGTCTGGGCTCCAAACGCAAATAACGCATCTTGTTTTGTCCGTCACGGCGAGCGCGGATGCTCACCTTCCCAGTGAGGAGGAGACGGGCGCGCGATGAGCGGGAGAGACGCGGCATTACTGTTTCCATTCAGAGGCTAATAAGGACCTAGCGGTGATAGAAACCCCCACATGAGTGAGTGAGTGCGCCGCGCTTCCCAATTCTCATCAGTCTCAAACAGCATACTTGCTGGGTTTAACCAAAAGGACAAGAAGAAAGGTTAATAATGCTCAGTGGGAAATCAGCCCGCTGGAATCACAGGCAGCATCACAGGAAGTGGAAGAAAGAGGACGGATGTTTTAAACCCGCAGAGATGAGGAAAACCGGGAGGTGCGGGGACGCGACACGCTAGCTGTCTGAGTTATATCAACAAGTTTGCTCTGGAAAAGACAGCTTGCGCTTCATATTGTTATCACCATGAAGTTGGTTGATTTCGTCTGGAAGTTTTTCTTCCCGCAGCCCAAACACATACGGCGGGATGGAGGTTGCTATTTTGACGCCATGTGATGAACTTGTGACCTCCCCCAGTGGGGGAAAATAATCTGAAGAAAATTTGTCAAAGATTACCTCACACTGTGCGAGAGGTGGGTTGAGGTTTTTGTGTGATGTGATGTGGGTTTGAAAAAATAAGGAAGGGACTTTGGGAATATTCCGTAACCACCAAGCCGCACAACAGTGTCGGGCTGTGACGAAAGATGCTAGTGGTCCAACGGCGAAGCGGCGGACGTCACGGCAATATCAGCGAATAATGAGGGATTTGTCAACGGATCAGTTTTGAGGAAGAAGAGTTATTTTTACTCGAACGACGTCGACGACTCCACGACTAGATGCAATGTCAAACTCTCTGAAGAGGGTCAGCAGCACAAAATATGTCACAGGGGCTCTGTCTTTTATCGTTTTTGATAGGTTGCCATTTGTTTACAAAACCATTGTCGGTTTGAAAACCTGTAAACCTGCAAACTTTCAGGCCAAAAATAATCCTGCAAAACAATCCAAACGCAGATGGTTGCCACTCATCCTTCATTCTTTAAACTTGCTTTTTGCTTAGCAGAACAGGCATCCATGCTCACTGGCACCACGAGAACATTCAGCTATCATGCAACGCTTCGCCATCTTTCTGATCCTGAAGCTGAAGAGCTTTTTTACCTGCGTTCTCACCTGCAGGCTCCACCTCAAGTCACGTCACAAAGGCTTGTTTCTGGTTCTCCCTCTGTGCAACACGGCTCTGCATTTCCTTCATTTAGAACTAGATTTACACGTCATATTCACCTTTGTCGACGATATATGATCATTCCGTACTGCATATTCATGCATCGTTCCGGAGATCAGTGACACTTTAAACAGAACACCTGTGAAGAACAGAAAAATACACTGGAAGGACCTTTTAGTCAGGCTATACAGCTCTTCAAAACACAATAGCTAAACCAGGAAGCTGGTAAATTGCAAGGCTTTTCATGGATTACAAAGTCGGCAGGCTAAACACCCTCTTATTATTTTGTGACTGAGTAATTGAGCTTTGAATGCAATGAAAATCCGGGAGGCAGCATCAAGAGGCGACATGCTTGCCTGACGCTGCAGAACACAGAACACTCTATAGAAA
Source organism: Synchiropus splendidus (assembly GCF_027744825.2). Taxonomy (NCBI): domain Eukaryota; kingdom Metazoa; phylum Chordata; class Actinopteri; order Syngnathiformes; family Callionymidae; genus Synchiropus; species Synchiropus splendidus. The sequence continues at coordinate 5,043,528 of NC_071343.1, read as the reverse complement.
ATTATGATCAAAACATTTGCGACGGAGCATCGCTACATTCCACTAGTGTTCTTGTGCCATCTATGGACAAAGCGTCGCTCTCTGTTTCTCTGGAATTACAGCATAGTGAGCAAATATTTGTGCTGTTAAAGGTTTGTCATTGCTCATCGGCAGTTCAGAGAGAGAGGGAGTATGTGAACGTAAACACTGATCGATAAAAGAGAGACGGCACTCTCTCCTCAGAAGGTTGTCAGAGTTCCTCCGGCCGGAAGCGAAACATCAGGGTCAATTTATCGCTTCTCAAAAGTGCGATGGGAAGGAATTACAGCAACAGCTGGGCAGCTCGCTGATCTTTGTGTCCTTCCTAGACCGTCTTGAGTCAGTCCTGGCATTGTTCACGGAGACAAAAAGAACAAGCGGTCCCAAATGTTTAAACCTCTGCTCGAACAAATTGCTGTTTTCATCGAGTGTCCAGAGGCTGACGTCAGTGTTGGTGCTGCTCGCACTGAGTCACGCTCTTCTCTGCCCCACACCTCCCCCTTTTGTGTTCCTGCCCTCGTGACCCACTGAGTGATATCAGCTGACCTTCCCTGACCTCTATCGCCGACTCCACGCAGAAGAGATTCTGATCTTCACACACCATTTGCACTTTCATTAACTGGACCAAGATGTAGGAGGCGATCTGCTGGCCTGACTCACTGCTTGTCTGTCTGACCACCCCCTCCTTCCAGCCTGTGTCTCTCACTGTCTCTTTTTTTTTTATGTTTGTCTTTGCTGCAGCAGAGGTGATGTGGGTCGTCGCGGAGCCACGGGATCATGTGATCCCGGCGGGTTCACAGTCCAACTCTGAGCTCCGGTCAGTGCAATCCCCGGAGACGTCAGTCATATTTGACCGGGATCTGCATCCACGTCAAGTTGGAGCGGCCGAAGTTCAGGAGCTGCAGTTCCAGCTGGCGCGGAGGGAACTTGAGGAGGAAAGTACTTCTGAAACCTGGAGGAATTCACTGACTCATCATTTATGAATCGGTCGGTCGTGCTTTCAAGTCTGATTCCTTGTTTGTCTCTGCGCATCTGCACAAACCTAAGATGTCCACTTGTCCCAGCGGGAATTGGTGGGGGCGGGGGATGGGCCGCTTTAAGTGTGTGTTTGTGGTCCCGGCATCGGCACGTGTCTGAGGATCCTGTGTGTTTTGCAGACCCCCCGAGGCTCCACAGATGAGTGAAGCTTCAGATCAGGTGAGCGGAGCGATGCTTCCCAGCGTGCGCTGCAGCTGGCCCCCCAGGAGAATTGGAGTTTCTGCCTCTTGTAACACAACCGGGTGAGGTGAAGGGAAGACTGGCTCTTGTCAGGGAGAGGGATGATGGGAGATTTAGACGTGACAAGCTTGTCATTACCAACAAGGCTGGATTGGTTTTTTTGCAAAGGCACCGACCGGACAAGTCGGGGGAATAGGATCAGTGTGTTTCTTCTCCGGCTTTATTAGAGCAACATTTCTTATTCCTTATGTAGCTGGCAACAGAGTCTCCAGCAACCTCATCCATGAGGGAGGAAAAAAATTCCAGCAGGAAGCAAATCTGTCAACTGAAACCTGTCAGCAGTCGTCCTGTCTGTTGGGAGCGCTGCTCTTCTTCTCAGAGTCCACACTTTCCCAGAGTGTACGCAGAGACTGAAATATAAAGCAGGCAAGATTCAATCCTTAAAAAAATTGATCTTCTTTGGAGAACGCTGGAATCATTTACATCATAATCTACCTGAGAGGTCACTGCCACAACAAGGTGGATCCCGGGTATCAAACTCAAGGCTCGGGGGCCAAGCCTGGTCGCAAAGTCATTATGAGTGGACCACAGGATCTTTCAATACATACAGTCAAATTCAATACTAATACTTTAAAGTGCGCCAATTCAGGCATATTGTTATGTCGATCTACAAATATAACACAAATGCAGATGGACAGGAATCAGCAAATGGTGAAGGATGTCAGATCGGCCTTCATAAGTCTCTTTAAAAAGTCCTGTACACAGCAATAAGTATTTATTCTGTTGGGAAAAAACAGATCTTCTCGTTGAGGAAACAGCAAGTCAACTGATAATGTGCGGCACTTTCATTTCTGAGCTGTATACAAGTCCTAATGCTTTCACGTCTGAGAGGCAAGTATTCCTGACCTCTCCTCCTGAATGGTGGATTTCAACTCTCACATAAGGTCATGAGGTGATGACCCCAAGCTCAAGGATTCAGGTGGTCGTAATGAGTCTCAATTGTAGGGAGAATGGAAAGGGTGAAACTAGCCTGACCAACATGTCAAGGATCGGAGTAGAACCAATGCTCCTCTGCATGGAGTGAAGTCACATCTGAGGTGGCTTCCGTCATGCCCAGCGAGGGGTTTTGAGGAGGATGCGCCCCTGAACCAGGGGAGACCCTGTTTCTCAGGTGACCTAGGGACACCTAGGTGTTGCCCAGAACAGCTGGAGGAGGTTTTCCCTCTTTAGACTCGGTATGTGAACAAACCAGTAGTGATGGTCTGATGAAGCTTCATGAAACAGTGTGGTTATTTTCAGAGCTCAGTAGGTGGCGCTCTTACCTGATGAGGTTTTATTGGAATGGCTGTTCAAAACCAATAATTTTAGGGCAGACAGCGCCATCTACTGGGCTCTGAAAATGAGGACACTGCTTCATGAAGCCTCAGCCCATCACTACAACTTTTTTTTCTGATTTTGATCTCTGATTCCCTGCTGCTCCAGGGAAGCCAGAAGTTTAAATCGAATATAAACTTTTTGTCAGTGCAATGACCCGAAGACTTGCCTTCACAATTCATCATTTGATCCTGAATATCTAAACCCAGAGGTGAATTCCAAGCACAAATGTTGGGGGCGTGGGCTCAGCCAAGGAATGAAGCCTGAGCTCAACTCTGTGGCACAGTAATGGCCAATATGTGTGTTCACATGGATGTCGTCCCACAGGAGCCCACATCTCTCTCTCTCTCTCTCTCTGGACCAGAGCGTTCCCACCTGAGCCCCAGTCCTCCAGCTGTTCCACTTACCACCCCACATCCACAAAAAGAAAACAACCACACAGGCTTCATCACATCCTCTAATAACAACACGTCTCAGGAGCTACAACCCTGCTTCGCTGTACTTCCACTGTTGTGTAATGTTTGTTGATATTCGCCTGCAAACCACGTTATCGATTTGAAAAGTTGCAAAGATAACTGTGACCTGGAACTCTCTGCTGTGATGGTTGTGTTCTGCTGAAAACAGTCCAGTTTAAAGACCACACCACAAATGGAGCAGTATGAATTTCCATATAAGGTAGGACTACCCTTCAAACCTCCCCCTCCTCCTCCTCCTCCTGTTGCGCTTCTTCACTCCTTCATTAGAACCAGCACACTTTGTCAACGCTTTCAAATATGGAAATGTTTCATGTGTTAGCAACATGCCTTAAAACACAATTTTTTTGGGGGGGTGGTGCTTTGCACCATTCTTGTGCGGTGGTTATTTTTACGCTCCACTATTTTGATTCTTCAGATCAACCCACAGAGCTAATGCTGAGGGAGATGAAAGATAAGTCAGCGGGATTGAGGGATGAATAAACCTCGTACAGCACACCAAGGATTCCATTTGAGATACATCACTTTAACTTTATTTTTAAAATCAGCTTGGTTTGTTGGCTGTTTTCTTTCCTGTCAGTCGGGAAGTGAATTCCTTTGGATAGATAACTGGACAGTAGAGAGAGGTGACATGATTTTGGAGACTCAGGAGTCAGAGTTGAAGATACTGAGGTCGTCTTTGGGAGAGAAGACAAAGGACAAGTTCAGAAATGAGTGTATCAGAGGGAGAAGTCTGGAGGAGAGAGCAAGAAGAGGAAGACACTGAGGTTCGCGATGAATGAGGACATGAAGAGGGAGGATAACAAAGTTTGCTTAAGGTGAAGGACTTGCTGCTGCAGGAGCTCAAGTGGCCAACTGATCTTGTACTCAGTGTTACGCCTTCAGGCCGTGCTCTGCGTTCATTTCCTCCGTATTTCTGCACGTTTCCACAAAGCTTACGGATACAGACCAAACATAGCAGTACCACCGGAAACCATCGGGGGCAGTGTTGATGTTTCTACCGGATACATAGCTCGAATTAAACAAGATGAAGATATAACAATGGAAGAAATTCTCCATGCTCCAGTCGCAATATACGTCCTCGCCGACCACCGCCTCCTACAATGCTGCCCCCATTTCCTCTTTTGTGCAAGAGCTACATGATCAATGCTTCTTCCACAGTCGCCATGTTTGTTTTGGAGTTTGTTGTTGTCATAAACTTTTGACTCTGGGCTGCTCCCCCCGGTGGATATATTGGTGAACAGCAATACCAACGTAAAGAACACACGGAAGCATGTGATCGCTGACAGTTTTGTTTCTTTTGTGATTTTATTTTGTTATTTCTGGTTTGGTTCTGTGTGTCCGTTTCCTTCTTCTCCTCGAGCTTCCTGAGCAACGCGGCTAGCATTCATCTACTAATCAAGCTCTCCACGTTATCTACAGCTTGTTGCCAGCTCGTGTTGCCAGATGGTCACTTCGCGTTCCTACGATAAACTCTCTTGCGACTCTTGCCACTCTCTCGTGTTTTCTGAATCTGTCTTTTCAGCTGCCTCCTTCGTTCTTTTCTCCTCGCTCCATTTTCTGTTTCTCGTTTCTCTCTATTTAGACTGGGTGCAAGTGTTTTGTAAAACTCACTTTTTGGTCCCATTACCGCTATTTACTCGCGCGAGTGTGTTTTTTTCCACCACAGAGCGCTTTCTATTTATAAATTATTTCCAAGTGCATTTTCGTTGTCCCCCTCAGTCAGGCTTGAGTTATTAATTCGCCTGTTAACTGAGTTTTTTTCCAGTGTTTTGGTGCCGACGTCCACGGTTTCTCCGTTCCTGTTCATCTTTGTGCTACTCTTCTATTGTTAATACATCATTTAAACTATTCTCGTTCTCCTGAGCCTTCTGTCAGCCATCAACAATTCAGCGACTGGGTCTGACTCTTAAGCAGTAACGTTTGAAAAGGGTACAATTTCGTACGTAAAGAGTAGCATAAATGGGTTTTTATGTTATTTTAGACACCAAATTTTGCAAGCTAATTTGCAGACACAAATCCTATAGACTAGACTTAGACTTAGACTTAGACTAGACTTTATTGATCCCTTTGGGATGACTCCCTCCAGGAAATTTACATTTCCAGCAGCAACAGAGGCAAGAAAGGGCATGCAGTCTGGAAGAGCATCACACAGAAAAAAAAATAATAATAAAATTTAAAAAAAATTAAAATTAAAATTAAACTAGATTAAAATAGGTTAGACCAGTATACACCAGAGTATCGACCTATAGAAACATCTTGAGTCACTCAGATTTGTCCTAAAACAGCAAATATTTTGCAAACCTATTACAATTCTAATTTCTACTGTGGCAACCGGTGCTCAAGGGCTTGAGCAAGGTCCTCAGTGCAAGGAGTTCTTTTTGAGAATGGTGTCTGAAAAATATACATAACCAGGCCACGAGTTTGAACAGAAAAGGTTGGATAGTTGTATTTCTCAAACATAGGGTTTTGATTTGTTTATATAGATTAATACAATAAAGGCACACAAGAGAGCACACACTTCCAAAATTCCCGCTCCTCACCACCCATATCATGATTTTGTTTTTTAGCAATTGCCCTACATTTAGTGGACCAATGAGCTCAATCCAACTGTAGTGTTATGGGCTCATACAGGACACACATGAGGAGGTTGTGCTCTGTGACTGGAGGAAGTATCAGTGAACATCTCTTTCTGAAGACAGTTTTTGATTCACACTGAAGTGGTGAAGACTTATAGGTTAAAAGCTATTTGCCTCTTCTGTTCGCAACATCTCTTCCGGTTCCATGTCGTGAACAATTGCTCCATGATATTATTGATATCAAGTGCCACAATTCCAAAGGGACAACAAGGAGAGTGAGAAGTCCGGGGGTCCTGAAGCACTGAGGGGTGAGGAGCATGAGTGGTGGAGGGGGGGGACAAGCATCGCTGACAAGACCTCGGGCAGAGGAAGTGTCGTTCTCAGCCGATCCCTAGCGGATTCCCGGCGTGCCGCTCTTCCCCCGCTGCAGGATGTGCTCTCGTGTGGGAATACACAAGGAATGTGGCCTCCTTTGTTTAGTGTCTGATAGGCTCCTGGATGGCCGTCGTCCTGGTGTCTTCTGCATGACAAGCTCCAGGCCTGGTAGCTGCAGCTCGCTGCCACAGTCAACAGTCCTTTCTGGGCAAGACCCTCCCAGGAAAACAATGCTGGGTCTCCAAGCTGCTATCACTCACAGCCACCACTTAGCTGCTGGCAGTTTCATCTCCTCACTGTCTCATCCTCACAAAGTATAGGATAAAGAAGGCTTGAGAGTGAAGACTTTTGACTTCAGGTGCAGCAGCAACACCTCAGTTGTTAAAAAGCTGTTCCAGGGGGTTAGAGGTGGAGGACGGGGTCTCCTGTCCATTATAGGACACTAACAGACAGACACATAGACTAGTGAGAGAACAGAGCCATCACCTGACCTCTGGATATTTTCTTCTCCTTGAGGAAACCAGAGTGTCATGAGGAACGCACAGGGAGAAAACACAAAAAAGGGACCCGCGTTTGCCGTAAACGCTGCCTCATGGTAGAATCTAGGCCACAAATATGAAGGGTGTTTATGAATAGAAGGTCGGCAAGCGTATATGTCTGCACCATGGTGTTCAAATGCCAGCCATGACAGCCACATTAAACGCAGCCGAAAATTATCTCTTCATTCATTTGTACAGTTTGTTTATGAGCAAACGCAGAAAATGCTTTTCTGATATAGAAAAACATCTGGTCGCACGTTCGCATACAGTTCAATATAAACAACTATCAAAACACATTTGCAAATTTAGTTACGTAGTTAATCACGGGGTTATGGACAAAGTCACGATGTGTCTTGTTTTCTTGTTTCCTGTTAAAGTACACATTTGAGGATGGAGTTACTTTAAAGGCCCTTTTATGCTCCCTTTACGTACAAAATTGCACCCCTGCGTTTTAAACAATGTTACCATCACTGATCACATGCTTCCATGTGTTCTATATGTTGATACTGCTGTTCGACTATATATCCACCAGGGGGAGCAGCCCATAGGCTAAAGTTTCTGGCTCCACAACAAACATGGCGACTGTGGAAGAAGTATTGCTCTCGTACCTCTTGCACAAAAGAGGAAACGGGGGCAGTGTTGTAGGAGGCGGTGGTCGGTGAGGCAGTTAAATATATCGGAGAATTCCACGATTGTTGTCTTCTTCATGTCCCATTAGAGCTACGGGTGGTAAGAGCCACACTGCCCCCCCTGGTTTCCGGTGGTACTGCTTGGTTTGATCCATATCCGTAAGCTTTGTGGAAACGTGCAGAAATATGGACGAAATGATAGCAGAACACGGACAGAAGGCTCCGTCTGCATCTAGATCCACAGGCAACGTTGAATATAATATAAAAACTGCTCAACAGTGACGACGTATGAATGGGTCCACATGTATTTTAGCGACAGAAGAATGTGGACTACAGTTGTCAGTCAAGAAACGTGAGAGAGCTGCCTATAAAAGATGGCAAATTTCATCTACAAAAACTCACACTGACAGAAGATAAAAGGAGCACAGACTGTTTGGGTTCAGTTGAACATTGGTCGGTGGTTAGAGGGCTGGTTCTTGATAACCGGCCACGTAACCACCAGACATGTTTCGCTCTGAAAACCAACAAGTGTTTGTTGGAACTAAGAGCCACGCTCGCATATTTTTTTGATGCCAGTAAATGGGTCAATACCTTAGCCACAACCTTTGAGGCCCATATTCACCTTTACAGTCAGAAACTAGATGCAGATTCACTCCACACGTCACAGCGTTAAGCAGTGAACTTGCTCAGTTCTTTATTCACTCATTCATCCGTTTTCAAAACCAACAGCTTTGGTTCACGGGTGCAGCGATACTGCAGATAATCAAAACAAAGAAAAAAAACAAGTAAAGTTGACAAGTAAACCGGAGCTGCAGGAGGGGATTTGAAAATATTTAACAAATCCGACAGAATACATTCCGGTGTTTCAGAAAAGCTCATAACGTTGACTCAGATGGGAGCTGAAAGTTTGTGGCACCGCAAGGACAGGAAGCCTGACAGACAAGCGGAGCAGATAGACGTCGCCTTGGGGTTTTTGATGCGATGAAAGCCCAGTCGCGCTCTCAATCAGACCTGAAATAGGTGATTCAGCCGAGGAGGTGGGAGTAAACAAGGTCGTGGGCCGAGCCAGGGACACTCACACATGAAGTGAACTCTCTTTCATCACGCAGTTCAATGTCCAAATTGAGGATGGTGTCCATAATAACAAGCAGAGAGTCATTGGTTTGCCTTTACTGCACATGCATCAAGTCAGATATGTGGAGAGCTGCAGCTCCAAGAGCCACTGTGCTGAGCGACTTCCTGCATCTGTAAAAGCAGCATACATTCGCACCTCGGCTCTCTCCGGGACCCCGCTGCAGTCTTGCGACACTGCGGTCAGTCACACAGGAAGTTGAGAAGGCAGACGACCTCACATCCTGTTTGGAAGACACACTTCCTCCTCTGACTGACACGACGCTGACGGACGCCTCTCCGGAGGAGAGAGTATACATTCACTGACGTTTCAAGTGAGAAAAAAAGGCATCTGTTTTCAGCCTGAGACGATTGTGGTTTAAGACAGACGGTAACAAAGGGGGGGGGGGGCCACACTCGAGAGCAGTCCAACTGAATGTTGGTCAAAACATTACTCTCCTTTGAAATACAATTTACTTGTATTAAATGTGGTAGCTCAGTTAATTCTCAATTCATTAGTCCAAAAATGTTTTAACTGAAAAAAAAAAAAAAATTAAATTAAGTATTTTGGGTAACCCAGTGGTACCTCGGTTTACGAGGGCCTGAGAGGAAGGATGGTTCCCGGGCTTGACTTGTCAAGGCAGCATGTTTCATAGATGTTTAAAAAGCGTGAAGGTGTTAAAGACCATGCCACTGTCTGCACCAACACACACGGCACATGGTTCTCCACCAGCGTTACAGGTTCTCCACCGAGGTCCTGAACGTAATCCTGTGACTAAAAACAAGGTGTTGACTCTATATTTCATGGAGCCCATTATTTCCTTTGGTCATAATCGCTTTAGGTTACAAGCCCACGTCCATTCGAAGCGAGTTATTCTCATAAACCGAGGCGCCACAGTTCATTTTTAAGTCAATAGGCTGACTTTGGTGTCTGTTTTGGTGAACTGATCTGCATTTGTTATGACTCAATCCAGGTTTGGTCCTCCTGCTCAACGGCTGCTACCTTGAGCCCCTCGGGTCAGGGAGTGACAACACTGTGTCGAGGCAGTGCTTGTGGTGATTTCAAGAGGCAGGCAGCACTCAGACTTCAAGTACAAAACTTGTGTCCTTATCAAAAAAATTAAAACTCGGAGGGATGCTCACCTCCGGAGCGGCAGAGAAAGTGTCCACTGTGGCTGAAAGTGCCCTCCAACCACAAAGTTATCCGCTGACAAAGTTCTGGCAGATAAATCTGCAGCTCACACTCATGTTTTTTCTCCTTCTTCAGTCACCGGAGCGCGTGCCCAGAGACGCTCCCCTGGTCGCCATCAGGGCTTCTTGGCTGCTGTTTTGGCTTTCCCATTGGGTCCTGTTTTGATCTGGGTCATCTCCACATCTGTCAGAGCGTCGGCGGGAACACAGGAGCGCATGCGCTCGATGGTCTTCTGGTAGCCGGCCTTCTCCTGCTCCAGGGAGCGAATCACGTGCTTCATTTTGCTCTCTCGAGAAAGGAAGCTCTCCACGCTGGTCTCCAGCGTTTGGATCTTCTGTCTGGCAGCCTGAGGGGCACAGGAGTCTCAAGCTTTACTGCAGCGTCATGAAAAATGTCCAGAACTCACCGCCGTGTCAAACTGCCATTCACATCGAGACACTCTTTTTTTTTCATTAAGTTATAAAATACTAAACTTAAAAATATATTTGCCCACCATCCAAAGAAGAAACTAGACATCATCTTTAGAATAATGGGAAAACATTATTGCCTTCAACCCCTTTGTCTCCTGCTTAACTCCACAATCAAAGTTTGAGCTCTACTGCCCTCTACTGGAAACATGCGTTAAACGTTTGCAAGGTTCAAAATAGACCAACAACATCAAAGTACACAAATGCATAGTGTTTGTATATTTTATGCCTTACAACAATTAAGTATTTAAATAAATATATAAAAAGGATATTTTTATATGTACTTCATCAATCGACGTCTCATCTCTGCACGGGATTCTATGACTGACTGTCGAGTGAGTGTGAAATAGCTTGTCTCAAATTTCCTGTCAGCAAGTTTCAAACACCCGATCATGTGTCCCAGACGCGTGTCGACCGACCACCCACCTGCAGTTTCTCCAGCAGGTCCATGTTCTGCTTCTTTAACTGAGCGTTGGTCTTCTCCAGCTTGTCCAGCCGCTCCGAGTCGTCGGGCAGCGGAGCCGTTTCCACCATCTCGTCCTGCAGGACGTGATACTCCACCTCGTACGTGTGCAGCTGCTTGGAGATGTCCATGTCTGTCACCTGGGAATGTAGATGAATGAAGACAACTCTTACTTGTTGTGTCCAACTGACAAACCTTTATAAACAAATACAGTGCAACCTCGGTTTTCGAACGTCCCGGACTTTGAACAAATCAGAGTTCGAACAAAAATTTGAAGATTTTATTTGCTTCTGATTTCAAACAAAAATCCAAAACTCGAACGGCCCCGAAAAAAGCCAGAAAAAACATGACGTGCGCGGACCGATCAGCTGACCCACGAGGCGCTTTGTTATTGTGTATAACGCAGCCTCTGTATGCAGACGTGTCCAGTTAGCTCCATTTACTGACTGTTTTTTCTTCATATAGAGGTGTAAAACCTTTCCTGTCTCCGCACTGGACCGTGGTAGAGTGTCACAGGGGAGGTGCTGGAGCGCTCACTCCAGGGTTTGATGTCCTGTAGTGGGCTGGAGCTGGGACAGGGATGAGGCGAGTCTGGGACAGAGCGTGACTTGGTTTATGACTTTGTCACAGCCAAACTGCACAGAAGCGCACATTCAGAGCTGGACACGCACCGGGCACCTCTTCACTTCTGGAGAGACGTCACTCACTCGGCAACCCCTCCCACATGCAGCGGCCACACACATAGAGGAACAGCCACCTGCAGCAGACACTCTACATTCACTCCTCCAAAAGACTGTTTTAAGGCTTGGAACGCATTATTTCTTTTTCCATTCATTGTAATGGGAAAAATCGATTCAGATTTCGAACAAATCGCTTCTCGAACGGCCGTCTGGAACGGATTGTGGTCGAGAACCGAGGTGCCACTGTACCTGAGAAGTAGTGATGGGCAGACGAGGCTTCATGAAACAGTATCCCCATTTTCAGAGCCCACTAGATGGCACTCTCTGCCCTAAAATCATTAGTAGAATATATTTATTTTGTCTATATAATTCATTACAATTGGAAATGTTGTTGATTGCAATGGGCTGAAACGGACAGCAGATGGCAGTAGTGCTCTGGAACTTGCTCGCACAACACCTATTAGCCCACAACAGGAGCGAGGAAGAAAGTACTGGATGGATGGATGACTGACAGATGTTTCACTAAACCAAGTTCTTGGGCACAAAATTGTACGAGTAAGAAGTTTGACTTAACAGATTCTTAGGAAGAAAAAAAAGGAGCGTTTAATATAGGCGCCCACACCTCCCTCCCATACATGTACAACAGCAGATACTGCTGGTTAGGTGAGAAACTCAAGCTCCCCCCCGGGGTCAACTGCACTAGTGCTGCACTAAACTCTAGAGGAATTCCAAAAAGAGTACCAAATTAAAGTGCATAGAATCAAAGGAGGGATTTTTTCCTCTTCATCTTCGGTGGGAAACATTTAAAAGACACTTTATAAGTGTAAACAAAACCAGGTGACAGCTGATGTTCACCAGCATGTGTCCTGAAGCCATTTTTGAACTACGTAGCAATGATCAAACTGTGACTACAGTAGTTTGTTTAGCTCATGATTGACAATACAAACACACATAATACACCTGAGTAAGCTCTTGCGCTCGTGAACACTGAGATTGGTTTGTACTCTTCAGATTAGACCATTCGTTTAGTAGTTTAGAAAGCCAGGTACATGAGTGACAACAGCCATGTTGTGTTTGTGAGCATGTGCAGAGAGGATTGTGGCCACCACGCCTGTCTACCTTTGCAATAGTCTGCTCCATCTGTGCCTGTGTGAGAGCTGGAAGTGTTGTTTTCAGGTAGTCCACGATGCTCTCGAAGCCGTCGCACTCCACTAACTCCCCCTCATGGCAGCTCAGCAAACAGAGGGCCACTTTAAAGATCACTTCGGTCCCCTGCAGGAATATGAAGTCTGGACAAAACAGGTACAGTTCAGACACAGCAGGGGCCCCGCGGAGGACGGCCAGAAGAGACCGTACCAAAGATGCGCGACACGAAGCCGAGGGGGAACTGCGAGGCGAACAGTGTGAGGAACCATGGCGCGGCATAGAGGCTGGGGCCGATCTCGTTCTCCTCAAAGTGGTTGTACAGGTCGCGGTGGTAGTCGTGCAGCAGCCTGGAGAGCTGGTACATCTGAATCTGAGAGGCAGAGCACACGCAGCTGAGACACTCACCAGAGAACAGGTAAATCAGGCTCTGCAGGCGACCCAGTCTGGCGGGACACATAAATGTATCTCCCAAACAAGCTCAGACAGGCTTCCAGATGAATCATTGAGCCTTTTCTAACTGTTGCAGACGGAAAAGAGAAGCAGAAGTCACCGAGTTCCTGACAGTTATGGTGTTACCTCTCGTCTTCCTGTCCCAGATCGACGCGGCGCAGGGCTGAGAGCAGAGAGGCTGACCTGGCGCAGGTTAAACATTAGCACGCCTGCTGATGTTTTTACTCGCTGATATTTAACAGCCTGCGCTCAGGTGTGGTTTGGAGAGAGGAGGAGCTCCTCGACTACTGTTTGCACACACACACACACACACAAATGTCTTCCTATCTTAGTGAGGACCGTCATTGACATCCATTTGTATCATACTTTTCCCAGCCTCTCCCCCTACCATCTAAACCAGATGGCTAAACATAACCTTTACTCTTAACCAAACTAAAACCCAATAATAATAACCTAGCTATTTTGTAGTTTTAACCCTCAGAATGAGACTTGACAAAGTGAGGACCAGCCAAAATGTCCTCACTTTGCAAAAATGCTCTCACTCTGTTGATCAAAAACACATACAGGTTCTCACAAAGACAGAAGTACAAGAACACACACGCACGCACAGCTTTCACGCTCACCAGTGAAGCATGTCACACAGCAAGTTTGGAAAAGGCCGGCTGCTTTCAGCTCTACTTTCTCACTGACTGGAACTTGTCTCTTCTTCTGAATAAGTATGGAAATCACCTCCAGCTTGGACACGACAGCGAAGCTACTTTGAGATAAACACACTCATTGTATTCATGTAAATTGATTCAGCAGTAAATGTAATCTAATCTAAACCTTCTGCTCTCTAGTTGTATGTAGACTGCAGCCAGTGTTGCCACTATCCATGCAGAAAATAAGGGACAACTGTTGCTGAGCCATTCCTTCATCAGGAGAACACAGCGGCTTAAAATCAGTTATTACTACTTTTTAAATAATAATGAGAATCTGTGCTTTGTAACACCTTATATATATATATATATATATATATATATATATATATATATATAGAGAGAGAGAGAGAGAGAGAGAGAGAGAGAGAGAGAGAGCGATAAATAGATATTTTGTATTATTTTATTTTGCTTTTTAAATCATTATTTTATTTTTCATCAGATATGATCAGATCAGAAAAGATATGAAGTGTCAGTAAGTAATATTCACGTCCATGATACTTCAATAATACTTCAATAATAGACAATATTTGACAACCAGGACATCATTCTTTCATAGTTGACGTTGAACTGCACTGACCTGCAGGGAGACCATGTCGGGCTTGTACTGCCGCCTGATTCCCAGGTCGTACATGAGGAACTTCAGCATGTCGAAGGCCTGCTCCTCGCTCATGTGCAGCAGCAGCACTCCGGCCACGAAGCTGATTCCTTGGCAGTAGCCCACCTGGGTGAAGAGACGGGTCAACACGAGGGTGGGGGTCTGGGTGAGAGACAACGCGGGGCAAGAAGGACCTCTGTGTCCAGCAGGGAGTAGGCCTTCAGGAGGTTGTAGAGGGACAGCTGTCCGGCGCCCAGCTGGGCCGAGAAGTACTGGTGGGTGGGGAAGGTTCGACCTGGGCAACACATACGCGTTTAAATAGTATGATTTCATCACTTGTTTTTCACAATAAATTGAGATTTTGACGCAAATATTGTTTTTGGTAGTGCTTAAAATGGGTTTAACGTGTTCGTCTTTGGCGCCCCCTACTGGCGGTGAGCGCCTGTAAATTCAGATTCACATTGAGAACTGACCGAGATCCACCAGAATGGCGTGCTGCTGCGCCGTCAGCTGCTTGAGCAGGTCTTGGTAGTGAGTGTCGGGCGCCTGCTGGCGGTTGGGCAGTCTGTGTCGCAGCCGGTGCTGATGGGAGAACAGCAGCCAGACCTCCCCTCGCCTGCCTTTGGGAACGCCTGGAGGGAGAGCGCCGTCGCTTACTAAGACACCCGAAGCGCGGTGCACTGGTGCAGAGAGCTTCAGAGACAGGACTCACCTTGGCAGAGCGCTCGGTACAGCTCCTCCTTGTCCTGCAGGACCGTGGTTCTGCCCGGGGCTGACAGCTTTCTCTCCCACAAGCCTTGCGCGTCTTTGGAGTCCTGACCCACTTCCTCATAGTCCAGCTTCATCTTTCGAATATGGAGCTCATCGCGACTCGCTGCGGGACACATCACCCATTAAACAAGCGTGGAATAATTCACATCGCTGTGGCTACTTCAGGGGAAAAGGTTCCAACTTAACACCATAGAGCGATGCCGACAGACAGAGAAGGAAACCAAACTCATCAACAACATTAACCCTGGACATGCAGAGAGAAGTTTACACCGCTGACCATGCAAAACCCTGACCCTTCCTGAACATGTTTGCTTACCTTCTATCAAACGTTTTGCGCACCGCAGCAGAGGTCAAACCAACAGGGAGAGAGATTTTAAAGCTCTACAACACGTCTGTAGATTCCTGTCTCAAGCATCTACAACCAAGAACTTGGACAGCCGTCTGACGCGTCACTCACCCTCCAGACGCTGGTTCTCCTTCTCCATGCGCAGCAGGAGAATCTGCTGGCGGATGGCGGTTCTCCACAGGGCCCGGTAGTCCGCCCCGCTTCTCTTCGGCCTCTCCCCCGACAGGTGCTCGCCTGCCTGGGGCAGCAGATGCCCCAGCGCGTCCAGGCTGGGAGTCAAGGCATGGGGGGAGAGGGGGAGCAGCTCCCTGGCGTCCGGGTCATCTGAGGGCGACATGTTGGAAAACGTTACTTCACTGTCTTCAATACACAACAATTACATTTGTTCTGTTTCAAGAATGAAATGCTGAATCATTGTTTGTCATTGTTATATGTTTTAACATAATTCATAAACATAATTGTATTTTTCAATTGAATTCTCTTCAATAAACAGTACACACTTTAAAATCATGGATTACTAAGTGGATTATTACTCAGTTTTTTAGTGTTATTTAGACCTGCAATTTCATTCACCTTTTTTATTACAATTTGACCATTTTAATTGTTTTGAAAATAAATGTATCACTTTTTATTTAATGAAGCATCAGTCATTGTATATAGGTTGGACTTTTATTTTGAGCTAGTTTTTAATTGTATATTTGATATGTTATTACATTGTAGATTTATACATCCATTTTAATATTATACACCAATTTTTATTATTATTTTCTTAAACCACTTACTTCTGTTGTTTTATGTTTATTTTTGTTTATTAAAAATATTTATTATACACAATATTTTTACGTGTGTTTTGTGTATGTTTCTTTCAGTTCACTGACAAACTTTTTCATGGAAATATGAAATATGAAAAGCAGGGGAGGGGGGTTAGGGTGGGGATGATGGAGGCATCTATCTGGCTTTATCTAAATTTATGTTATATTGATAATATTTTGAGCATTAATAAGTGAAACAAATGGGACTGAATATCTCAGCTTTCATGTTATTTTAACCCTCTATAATAAGATGAAACAGCCTTGGAGGCGTGTTATTCCTCTCTTCACTCCAGCTGTGATGTGAATCTCTCCTCCTCTCGTTCCGAATCGCACGTGGACCACTCAGCCAGCATCATGTCGTGCTCTGTCTGCGCGCTCAGGTGACCACACCTGGCTGCTGCATGGAGGAGGCAGGCTTGTTCATGGGCGAGGCCACTCGCAGGAAGATCTTCTGTCTCCAGGAGACCCTGCGTGGGGTCAGGGGCGGCCCTAAATTCAGAGAGTCGCTGCTGCATCCAGACAGGGTCCTGCTCCTGCCTTCGCCATTACTGCGGGAGGAGAGAGCAGAGCCGGATGAGCGTGGTGTCCCGTTTCACTGACAGGCACAGACTCATCCTTCACCACACGGATGCGTCATGTGATGCCTTCAGAGAGATCACAAGCAGATGGAGTTCATAAGGAATCCAGACAGCGAGCAACAGAGCTGGGCCAGGCACAGTCAGTGTTAGTGAAGCGTTTTGAGAGGCAGGGAGTGAAGCACTTGTTCCCTCTCTGTGCACACAGGAGAGGAAACGCCATCCTTTAGACAGATTACACTTTCAAATATAAGTGATTCGCTGTATTATTCACAAAGAGCTTTGAGAAATGACTGAGAATTCTACTTAAAAAAATGTCGAGTGAACATACACATGACTGAAAGCAGTATATTGTTTTAAGTGACTGTAATTTTACTCCGTCATTTGCTCAATAAATCTAGCGTTTAATGTTTAGAAACTGTTTTGTTGTGATGAGGACGAGCCAGGAGGCACAGCGGAAGACATTTAACACCAGCCAGCGCCGGAGAAACTCATTCATAATGGAAATATTAACCTTTACAATCTGCCACTGGAGGATGAGATGCTCTCAGTACAACATCACGGACACAAATACTGATGCTTATCTTCACAGGCAGCATCATATAGAACTAACTATGAATAAAGTTCACTGGACAAGAGTTACAGATAAAGTTTGGGGTATTGAATTGAATTACAATATTCTATCTCAACACTGCAACATTAATGCTTCTAGATTAGAATTAGCACGAACATTAATAATAGTCATTTTCAACCAAATGAATTCTAAAATCTATAAACCTATTGTTCATTTTGCATTGTCTCCCTTAGCATTGGCGTTGCTGCTTGTTGGTTAGCAACACTTCAGAATAAGAGCATGTGCAAACACCAGTCAGCTCCAAAAGAATGAACTTATTTCTGTTTTAAATTGCAACTATTACCTTTGTTTTCCTCCCCAATCAACCGAAACCAAAGAGGTTACATTTTCGCCCCTGTTGATTTGTCGGTTTGTGTTCAAAATAACTTGAAAAGCTATGGATGGATTTGGATGAAATTTTCAGGAAATGGGACGAGGAACATATGATAAATAATAAATACATTTTGTGAGGATCCAGACTGTGAGCCATTAAATAACCTACTTTGACAAGTGCCTGATACATTTTTGCACAACTAAAGGGCTACTTGAATTCCCACAAAGATTTTTACAACTGTTAACTGACAGTTTTGACATTTGATATTAGCCGAGCCATGCAATGAAGCGTTGCATTAGCATGCATTCAAAACAATAGACAGCACTCCCTTCTACTTGTTGAGAAACAGGAAGAGAGTGGACAATATTCAGAAGTTGAGAGAGGAGGGGCGGGGGAGCTGGGTGTTAAATTGTTTTCACAGCCAAGGTGTACGGCCTTCTGCCATCCCAGCACCAGAAGACGAACTCCATCCCTCCATCCCTGTCTGGACCTGTTTATCTAAACCCCCCCGTCCAGCGGTGCAGCGGGAGGGGTTTGGCTGTGCAGACCCTCTCACCTCTTGAGGCTTCCACTGTCTGCCAGGGAGCCCTGATAAAAGCTTTTCAGGAAAGTGGGAGTGGAGAAGGAGGAGGGGAGGCTGAAGGTTTGGCTCTCCGAAACACTGCGCGTTCTTGAGGCGGCAACAGGGCTGCGTGAGCCCGACATGAAATGCCCACGAGTCAAAAAAAAACAAAACAAACACAGGATCAGAAGCTTCCAGAGTGAGGGTCAAAACAGTAGCAGAAATCAAAGTGCGGCTGTGGATTTTAATGTTAGCAGCGATGTCCAAAACCTCTAAAAACATCCACTATCAACTAGCAGGGAGATCGGCCAAGTCATGGGGGAGGATTTTACCCGCTCTGGAGCAGCTCTGCGTTCACGGATTGCTGTCTGTACAGAGGAGTCTGCTTCCCCTGCTGGCCGTCAAAAGAGATGCGCTTCTTCACGGGGAGGTGGCTGAAGGTGTGAGCGCGCCTGCGGAACTGCCCGGCCTCCGGGTCGTCATCAGGAAAAGCGGGAGGGGATCCTGGAGGGGAATGTCCGGGCGACTCCTCATCCTGCTGTAGCGGGAGAGAAACACAGTTCAAGGTCAGCACAACAAACGGCTTCCACAAACTCATGTTCAAGGAGTCATTTTAAGAGGGAATAACGCAAGTCGCCACTCACCCCTCAGAAGCAAATTCTACTCAACTCTCATGAGCTCCGTCTCATTGCTATTCTATTGTATTCTAATGAGCACGGTCTTGTGACTCGCAGCGGCCCGCGTTATTGGTTCCAGCTCAGAGCTCCGGGAACCCGCCCTCTGATGACAGGAAACGTGCAGCGATCAAAAGTTTTGAAACAGCGCCTCAGAGCTGACGTTTTCCTCCAGCCGTTTTGTCCTCAACAGCACAAATGCAGGCCTGGCTCAGCAGTGTGACACACTGGACATCCTGAATTGGATTTCCTGCTTGCTGTGAGCCGACATCCTGGTTGGATCCCCAGGTCACCGCTGGCTACCGTCAGCGCAGAGCAAACAACAGCAGCAGGCGCTCAGGAGGAGCAGCAAACTGATTTTCTTTTCATATCGCAGGATTCATTCAAGGAAAGTGAGAGGAAGAAACCTGCGTGACCTTTGCCATAGATTCAATCTATGGCAGACCGGATAAATAAAGAACGGGGCCACATGAGGCCCCTGGGCCGCGCATTGCACAAATGCCTGTGCAAAGGTGAAGAAACAGGTTGGTTGCTAAAATTCCAATTTTACTTTTGTAATGCGCCACATATAACTAAAAAGTATAATATTCAGAAACTAGCAAATACAGAAAACAATAAAAAATATATAGCAGGAAAACATGATGGATTTAAGGGTTAGATTTGATGAGGTGTCTCAACAAATATGACAAAAACATAAGCAACAGAAACTGAAAAAAGAAGCCTGATGTTTAATGGATGGAGTGTTACACAACTGAGCTCGGTCATGGCTGGTTCAGAGAAAGTCCATCGCACAATCCTTTCACATTTTGCACTGCCGTGACAAAGCAGAGCCAGCAAATGATCGCGCGGTGGTTTTGCAATCTCACTCGGGGCTACGCCTGTTTGACCTTTCGGTTTATTATGCAACTGTGTTTGAAACGCTCAGCCCACCATCAGGTCTGGATGTGAGAGGAGCCCCGCTGGCACTCGCTCCACTTCTGCTAACATGCTTTTAAAGCCAGAATCCCTTTGGGAATCCTCCTCAAGGACACTTACTTTTTCGAAACTGCTCATGCTTCCCATGCTTCCCAGGCGCCCACGCATCCGGCTCGCGCCCTGGTGACAGAGAGGAGACCAGACCACTGAGTGTTTGGAGATGGAGAGGCCGCTCCTCTTTTGTTTCACTTCAAACTATTCCAAGCTTTGTCTTGACAATACATGAAAACATTCTGGCAGATAGCAAAACTGCTGATAAAACCCTTTTTTATATTTTAATATTTTTAGAGAAGGAAAGAAACAATACAGACAGGGAGAAGTAGAGTTATTTTGTGGACCTGAGAAGCTAAAATATATTTTTCTAAAGCACAAAATAACAGAATGAGAAAAAGAAAATTTTAAATAATGTGGATTTGATATTTTTTAATTATTATTTTATAATGATTCTCCACACTCAGGTAAGAGCTTTCGAAAAACACTATGTTTAATTCCATTGAAATACATAAATAGAAAAGGTGTGTTTTGATATTGAGCAGAAATTGGATTACAATGAAAAATATACAGGGAAAATATATATATATATAAATATATATAAATATATTATATGTATAACTCCTAACTAATAAATAAAATATTTTTTTTTGTGATCAATTTTTATACACATTGATTTCATTTGACCTCTCAATAACTGTATTTATAATACTATATATATATATATATATATAAAGGAAAGGAAAGTATCATTTCAAAAGCTCATATATATATATATACATCCATATTTGCATTCTCTGTCACGATACACTCTAAACTGACTGACTGAAGCAGTTGTGTTGTGAAACAGCGACAGCTTCAGCAAGATTATATCCGAAAAAGATGGAGGTCAAAAAGCTCCCCTCAGGAATTATTCCGCTCCCTCACTGACAGATATGGGTCAATCCAAATCCCCTCAATGGCGGTGACATAGATACAGTGAGAAGCGACCCACCCTGGCAAATATGTTCTCCAGCGAGTTGGTGAGGGAGTTGCGAGCTTTGTTTCTAAGAATATCCAGCTTGAAGCGACTGCTGCTGGCGGAGCCGTCTCCTCCTGCCGACGTGCTGTTGCCTGCGTTCTGATGACACAAATATACTGGGTGGACAAGCTCATATTAACAGCAGCAGAAACGGTCAGGCTGGTGATTTTCACCTGGGCGGCCTCTCCGATGTGGAGGTGTGTTTTCTGCTTGGCCTCACACAAGTGTCTCAGCTGGAAAATGACCAGCTCGTTCTCCTCTTGTTCAGAAGTCGGCTTGTGCTTCTGAGAAGAGACAGGTCCATGAATCACCAAAGCAACTGAAACTATCCGTCACAAGGCCACCTCACCTGAACTCTCTCGAAGACCTCCGCCCGCTCATTGTCACTCAGCTGGCACAGATATTTTTGGATGGCTAGCTTCGCTCTCGGGGGGTACAGGCCTGTTAAACCACAGAGACTCACAGTTTAAGACGTTCATGAGGGGAGGTGCCTTGCCGCACCTTCTATCCGCTCGCAGAGCTTGTGCAAGTCATGCATGGGGCACAGTTCACACAGCTGGACCGGCGTCTTGTTGCTCTGCAAGGCAGCCGCCGTGCTGAAAGCCTGCTTGAGGGTCAGCATGACCTCGTCCACCTGATCCACAGCGGAAATACGTCAGCATCAGACACAACGCTTACATGACTCTTCCGGGTTTGTGCGACTCACCAGAGATTCACTGGCACATTGGAAAACAAAGCACACGTACTGGTTGGAACTGGACTCACTCTGGTCCCGACAGATGAACCCAAAGTGATCTGTTTGTTTGATACCCTGGGGAATTATAAAGAAAAAAAAAGGTACCTTGTGGTGGACAGACTCAAGTATTACATTTGGAAATTTTTTTCGTAACTCAGTAAGACATCTGGAACTCTAATCCTCAGTGATGGGCTGGTGAGGCTTCATGAAACAGTGTTGTCATTTTCGGAGCCCACTAGATGTCGCTCTCAACCCTCAAAGGTTCCAACGACACCTCACAACATTACTCAGCTGAGAGCACCACCTACTGAGCTCTGAAAATAATGACAGTGTTTCATGAAGCCTCACCAGCCCATCACTACCTGATCGCAGCAAGGAGTTGTAGTGGACTACAAGTAGTGTAGTGAAATTATTTGAAAAGTAAAGACAATATATAATAATACATAACATATAACAACACATATGTAATAATACATAAAATACATAAACAATAAATAAACAAGCATCTGAGTCAAATAACAAACGTTAACAGACAAGAACTCAGTAACTGTGTAACAATACACACAGTATATAAAGGCTTGTCGCTTGACAAAATAGATAGAACTACTCGAATTTTGATCCCTGTTCATTTTGCTTTCAGTTGCGAAAGGTTTGAGAATCTGCCAATTTGGATCATATTCTGCGAAATTACTGAGCGGAAACACAATTTAATGTAGACCAGTGAGATGACACTATGAGTTGGTAATTATACAGGCACTATAGTAATACATTTGGGGCGTCCTGTTGAGGCGTCCATTTTTCATGTTTTGCAGTGTAGACACCCTCCAGCTAAAACCCTGTCTATGACGATTGACAGTATGAAAATATTCCTTCACTTGATGGCTAACAAGAGCGGAGCTCCAGACACAGACGTGAGCAGAGATCTGAATCATTTGAAGCTCCTCCAGCTGGAGCACCAAGAGAGGCACGAGGGAAAGCTTCCCCAGACCCACCTGACAGCAGGACGAGATCTCCTTGAATTTCTTCTCCAGCACCACAGACTTGCTGTCAGGACTGATGAGGTTGACTTCGAAACGTCCCACCTGCAAGACCAAACACAGAGACGTCACCAACATGCAGCGGCTGCTTTTTAGCGTTCAATAAAAGATTTTTCCCGCCATCGAGTGCTGCCATATTGACTGCTCTGCTTCAGTTGCCACACACTGCTGAATATGGTCGTCTGTGTAAAGAAGAGCAGCTGGTTCACTCCGCAGCAGCCTCACAACAACACTTGCTTGTGTGTTCAATTGTGGTGAGGAGCGCAGGCATATGGTCCACAGCTTTGACAAGTTTACCGGTCTCCGTAAACAAATTATGCTGCAGAGGAAGCCACCGAGTATATTTAGTCTTCCGCCCATAAACCTGGATACGGGTCCAAAAACAACTTTTTGTGAGGACGATTGTGATAATGAAACCCTTGCTTGTGTGGGTTTCCTGCCAGCACTCAGATTTCCTCCCACACTCCCTCGTGCTCGCTTCTTTCCGACTCTACCTGGAAGAGCATGGTGCGGTTCTTGTCTGCGTCTGAGGGCTGGACGTGGTTGGGAGCGCTGGCGTGTCGGCGTCGCGTCGCGTCCGAGATGACTCCGTCCCCCGGCTTCCTCTGCAGGCTCCCGGCCAGGCTGCTGCAGCGGGTGCGGAACTCCTGCGGCTCCGCGAAGCCGGAATCCTCCAGGATGCATTTGGGCAAACCTCCCCTCAGGCTGCTCTGACTGGAGCTGCTGGACAGACTTTTAACTGCCAGATAACGGACACAAACAGCGTCTTATGAGGACGTCCACCTGCACTAGTTTTACCGGTCTTTAACTGATGTGGACAAAAAACGTTTGTAGTTTTCCTATTGGTCCACTACTGTAGGCATTAGCTGCTCCTTGCTAGCCGCGGCTAACACCTTTAGCTCGCTGACAATAAATAATAAACAAGTTGTCTTATATTGAAGATGCAGAAGTACTTGTTTAATTAATTTTGTTTTTATAGTTTTATTTATTTGTATCATTATTTTATTTATTATAAATGTGTTTTTCATAATAATAAACATGTGTTTTTAGTAGATTTTTAACTTTCATCTCAGCGATATTGAAAATGGTATTGAGCTGACCTCGGCAAACTCAGGCCCTTTGCATGAATTTATGCAGCCATCATGAGGTCAGAACAAAATTAGGAGAGGAATTGCACTTCTTTTCCATCATTCATTAATATTAAAATTCCAAATATAACAACAACAAAAAAACACAAATTATAACTCATGATTTTAATTTTCTTTCTTCCCCTGTTTTTATGTCTTTACTTTTCATCCAGCTATTAACTGCTATATTGAAATGTTAAATGTTAGTAATACAGAGTTTATCTGTAGTTGTTGTCTATCAAAATAAATACTGGAAAACTACAGATTTTGAACACTAAAAAAAAATTTCATGATTTATATTGACAGCCTTCAAGTAAAGACCTAGCCCTCATAACAGTTAAAGTACTTTAAACACCCCTAGTACAGAGAATCTTCAAGGATATTTATATCCACGTTTTATCCATATTTAAATATTGTGGCAACCCCGCTGTGAACAGTGACTTAAAAATGTAATGTATTTCAGATGCATTTATGAACCGAAATCAGATAAAGGTAAACACTGTGTGGTGTCACATGATTCAGACATGTCTGCTGTTTCTTATTTATTTTCCAAATACGAGGTGTTGAAGCATATACTCAGCACTGATGGCTTTGACAGCCACAGCTGTTATCAGGCACCTTAAACAACATTATCAGAAGCACTTGACCTAAATCACAGAGTCAACAGGCAGCGGTGTTTATCAGCAAACGCTGCCTCAGCATTATCTGCTGACCTTAAAAGAGGTGTGCAAACAGACAGGCTTACCTTCACCACTGACCGTGTCACCTAACTCAAGGCAGTCTTCCGTGCTTTCATTCAGAACCGATGACAGCGGATCGCCGTCCGCCCCCATGAAGAAGTCCACCGGCGCCGACTCCGTGGAGCCGCGCTGGCCGTTCAGCAGCCTCTTTCTCTTGATTTCGTGCTGGTGGAACTTCTCCACGCAGTCGTCGATGAGCGTGGACGGGGCAGACTTCTGCCCGATGGTCACCTGATATTACAGAACACAAAGCCTTTACTCAAAATCTGAGAGAGAAAAAAAAAATTCTACAAACAATGAGGCTGTGTTTACCGTGCCACGATAAAGCACTTCATACTTCTGGGAGTTATAAAAGGCCTCATCAGCTTCCTGCTTTGGTTTGGCGTCTTCCTTCAGTGCTGATTTGGAAACTTGGCGAATGCTGCTGATCACCTCTGGGACCTGCGCACACAACATATTGGGAATTGTTATTCCAGAAAACAAAAACTGTGTCATCAAGAAAGTGTTTGCATAGGGAGTGGGAATTTGTGACGCTGAAACAAAGCAATCTACTCTAATATCTACTTCAAAAACTGAAAAATCCTACTTGTCAAGATTGAAAAAAATAACTAAAAGTCAATGGAAAGGAAAATATAACGCTCACAAAAATTCAGTGGCCTATTAAGAAATAGGAGACACGCTGCCAGGAAGATCATTTCCACCCACATTATGACTTTTATTAGCCATCATTTACTTTGTATTGATAAAATTAGTACAGTCAGCAGATGGCAGTAGCATTACAGAGGAGGGGAACAAAGAAGAGCCAACGCAATGGGGCTACACTTGTTTAAGGTTTTTAGCTGGTTGTGAATGTAATACACTGTGAAAGTCACCAGTTCCAGACCCTGTCGCTGACTTAACCACACCACTGTTCGCTTCAAGTACGTCCATTCATTTAGAAGCTATTTGGCCAAATAACCAACTAATTTAGAAACATTTGACTGTCAAATGTGACATGCAGGTGGATTATGATTGTTGGTGGGGTTTAAAAATATAGAACGAGTGTATGGATTTTCCAGATCATTTTTAGCTTTTTATTTAATCCACCTTCCAATGGTGAATGAAGTATCTAAAGTAAGAGCCTAACAACATGGATGCCTGCAATAAAAGAGACCTCTTTACTTGACTTAAAGAAGAGATATGTTATTATATCAGCACCAAAAATGGAAGAAAACAACCACCCTGGTCCTGGAGCTTATATGAGGTCAGGTCGCGGGGGCTGCAACTGAAGTTAAGAGGCCCAGATACTGAGCAACATCCACCCATGAGTCGCCCTTAAACCCTAACAAAATCCCTGAGTAACCTCTTCTCAGGGTCTGACAAAAACAGTTCTCTCAAAAGATGGCAGAGCTTCTCCATTCACTAACAGTCTAGACACTGTACTTGGCTAAGCTCGTTCTTCATTGCAACAGATCCCTGAAGGAGCAGCTCAGTGGTGTCTCACAGAGTCAGCTACCAAAGTACCCACACTGTTACGCTGTGCAGTGTAAAAACCAGAGGCATGACACCTCTGGACTGGGACTTGTTCAAGACACCCATTTACTTCTAGAGTTCAGCCAAGCTACGATAAACAAATGCTTAAAAGATTAATGTCAGGCTTTAACGAAAACACAGGATCCAGACTGAAGTGGAAACAAACGCCGGCGATATGTGGAAACAACAGACAAGTTAGGGGACGCCTCAAGCCTTCAGAGACAAAACAGGAAAAATCAGAGCCTTGAAAACCCCTGGTGTCACACGCCACCTGTCATCTCCACAAGACAGGAAGTGGAAAGCCTATTAAACTTGATAGGAGCATGAAGTAAAGGAAATGTTCCGGCAAACCAGCATGTACACACGGTTGTTCAAAATGTCAAGAGATCGGATATCCATCAGCTCGCACTGTTTTGTGCACAATGGTCATCACTTAGATTAAACAAGACTCGCCGGCGACGGCTAAATAAGAACCAAGGCCAGATCGATACGTGCACACCTTCTAGCGCAAAAAGCAAGTACACCGCAACACACCAAGCTCAGTAGAGAATTGAAGTAGTGAGAAGTTATTATCGTGTAGTTATTGTATTGTTATAGCAGTTCTGAAGCTGCCTTCTGTTTTGAACAGATGTTCATTGATGGAGTTGAGCTCCAAGCAGCAGACCAAGGAGTTATTTTTAAACTCTGAGAGCAACAACCGTTTATTACCTTCATTATGCCACGATTTGTCGATAGCTATTTTGCGACGTCTTAATTTAGCTGGCAGCTTTATAATGTGCAGACCTTGCTGTTGACACATGAAGCCGGCTCAGTGAGCCGCTTCTGACCCGCCTTTTCTCACACTGGAGCTTGTTACTGTTCTGATCCTAAAGCAATGCATACAACATCAAGCAAGAGAATATTTTTGCATGATGTGACGCCCGACGCCAGAGTGAATGTTTTCCAGAAAAGCCAGATGAAATAGTTAATGTCAAATCTGAGCGATCTCACCGCGAGCAAGAACACAAGAGCCATTTAAAGCCCGGCGCATGCTCTCACGCCCTGCTCTGTTTATCTGTTACCAGAAAGATGGGCTGAGAAGACGACGGAGGAATGTGTGTCGTGCGAAATCGTCGAAACCTTCAGAGAGATGGACGATAGAACATGCTGACTGCTCAAAGACAGCAGAGTCCAGACGTTTAAAGCTCCTCATTTACACACGAGAAAGGAGACGCCGCAGTAACATTTCCTCTTATGAATTATTTGTGATCAACCTGAGTCTGTGGACTGCTAGAGAAGACAGTCGCTCTGGTTGTTCTTTCAGCTGCTTTGTCTTTGTCAGAATGTGACGGTCACAGTCTGATGAACACCATGACACTCCCTGTCAGCATGGAGCAGAGTTTTGTCTTTATCTGAATCAAGAAGCCAAACCATTGTTTCAGCTTATCTGCCCTCTCCACCAGACACGGGAGTTATCGCCCTGAGATGCCCTGGGTCGAGATAATGTTAGTCAAACTCAGGCTCTCTCCGCTCCGCAAACCATCTGACCTCCCTAACTTTGTCTCCAAACTTCTCCACATCTCCCTCTGATGCAGTCCTTCGTCCTTGTGACCAGCTCAGCATCTTCATCTCTGGCTCTCCTGCTTCTGGGAGGGGGTGATGTGTCCGAGTTTTGAGCAGCAGTTTTGGGCAGCCTTGTGTATTGGCAGGTATCTTGCGATACGATACGCATCCCGATACAGGAGTGATGCATTGCGGTATATTGTCATATATTGTCATAGTAGTTAGCATGAGCCATCATTTTAAAGGTGAAAAATTAGATGACGCAGTACAATATTATGTACATGAAAACAAGCCAGTGACTTTCAGCTAAATTTCGCAGTACTACTGAGGAATCAACAGCTCTCCAGTTTGCAGTATTGCCGATATTGCTGCAAAAATATTGATACAATATTATGCAAACCGGTATCGCAATGTTCGATCACATCGATATTTTCTTATACCCGAGTGCACGGACGACAGAGCACTTTGTACATTTTTCATGATCCTTGATAGTCTAGCTTGAAAGGTGGAGTCCCTCTTGACAGCTGAAAACGCTGCGATTTCACCCACTAGGAGGTGAAAATCCCAGCGGAGAGGGTCCCTTAAGAGCAGGGGTGAACCCTGCACGCGTCATGTCAGCTCTCACCACTGCCCTAAGCATCACTCTTGCTGCGACTCTGACGTCGCAGATCACTCCTGCCAGACGCCTCCACCCGCTCTGCACTCTCTTCTTCGCCTCAAGTGAGCTCCGTCCGTCACTCAGCAGTAGACTGACCACCATTTGTTTCCGACATGGATTCATTCTATCTGTGCACAGACACAATAATGCCCATAAAACATCAAGTGGATCACAAACAAAGTCCTCATAGAAGCGCCATTATCTGTACACCAAAATACCCCCCGGCTAGTTTGATCATGAGCCCAAGATAGTCTGGTAATTAATGTGAATTACTCGGCACTTTTAGATGACTGATAACAAAAGATACCGTGACACACAGCTGCTGACTCATCAGTATTTGTAGCAGGTAGATAGACAGATCTTTTGGCAAATTTCAGTTTCAGAATCCTTGCCTCTGAATTGACCACAACATACAGTAAACACTATTAAATGTTCTTGTATTTTTTTGTTGGATGAAAGAAGACGCGGAGTCACAGGCTCGGAAACAAATCGCCCTTTGTTTTGCAGGAAGGAGCGTCATGTGCTCGCATCAATACAGTCGTGACATCCTCGCCGTTCGTTTGCATTCACTGCAGGGGGAAAAAAGACGGTTCACTTCCAACAAAAAAGGAAGCCTTGTTTGCTTGACTGGCTCCAGCTTGAACTCAGGATACACACAGCTCACAATACAGCGAGTGATCTTGTGAAAGGCAGCGGCGCGGGGGGAATGATTTTCCAACACACAGCCGTCTAGTCAGGAGTGACACCTTTACACCGACTTGGCAGCCTCGCGCACACTGGAGTCGGACACATGACGCAGCTGGTGGAAGATTACTCTGCCAATGATTCAGGCCTGAGGTGAACACTGAGCAGGATCAGATTGTCAGCTCAGGCCTGATAATGGAACAATGCAGAGCGGGTCAGAGCTAAATTTGTGCCAGGAGCAGCTCCTGGGAGAATGGAGTATCCCTTTCACCCAGTCGGGTAAAAGGTTATAAATAAACCTTGACGGCAGCGTGAGTGAGTGAGAATGTTACGACTGCAGCCGACACCAAGGAGTCTTGTGTATCGCTATGAACACAAGCCAATTCACCTTGTGCAAGTTTTTTTTTAATAATTAGCTGCAATTTCATGGGAATTGAAGTAATTCAAGTTATATTGGCACAATGATATGACTCGGTTATTGGTCATTGCTTAGCTTGAATCTTCTATATTAGAAGAAGTCGCAGCAAAGTGTGAGGTAAAGGTGCTTTAGTTACAGTTTAGTGACAGTCTGCAGGAGAAATCATCTGAAATGAACTTTACGGGAATTAACTTCAAAATTAGACCTTGATTTCTGTGATTTAAATCGGGATGTAATGTGTGATTTTTGAATCCCAAAGGCTGCAATTTGGAAAGCAAAAGCGTGCCGCTGAGCTGAAGCGGTACCCAATAAATTTAAGAAGGAAAATAGATCTTGTTCGTACATAAGTTGTAGTGGTCTATACGTCGTGGGTGCAGTGGTGCTGTCTGCACTGTAGAAGGTCAGTGGTGCACCCGGCTTAAAAATGCGGGATCACTTCTAAACTAGTTTTGTAAACAGGGTCCAGCACGGAGACTGACTCATGAAACAAACTCAGCATTGTTCTGAACTTGAATCATCAACTCCTCACATCTTTTATTGACATCAAAGCGCTCAAATGTGTCCAAAGTTCCGACACCACAGCCAGTCTCGGCTGCTGCTTCTCGTCTCCGGTCCTCCAGGAGATCGGCCAATCGGTTGCTCAATAAATCAATGAAGTATTTTCCTAAAATCTTTCAGCCCTCGTGTGCATTCCCCATCACTATGGTCACACAGTACTCATAAAAAATGACCAAGGCTATGAGCTGTTGGAAAATATATTTACCCTTGAAAAGTTGAGGGAAATATTCGACGATCACAAAGGCACTGAAGAAAGCAGGGAGGGGAACAGTGAAACGTGTTACACACACGTCGTGTACGCAACAATGTGACCACAATTGCATGGCTGAGAGTCACCCAACACCAGCGATAATCACAAAAGAAAATTGATGCTTTACGAACAACACTGATGGGAAATATAGCTACGTCTCTGAAAGCAATAGCATGAAGTTGCATAGCAGGTCAAACACGCTGGCTGCTAACTGACACACACAACGCTCATTGTTTGTGAACAACACGTGTTTCCGGTTAGGTGCAATTGAATAGGAATTAAGGACAAAGGTAAATATAGCTTTGGCACAAAAGGTCTTCCAACAGAACGCATGTCTGAACTAGTTCACAGTTTGAGCTACTTTTAAGACTCATATGAGAACGGGCTTTGAATCAAGGTGTTGCCAAGCTCAAACGTGAATTCCGCATGGTTCACATGTTGCTAGCTGTCTGCTGCCAAACCAGTTTGTGTTGCATAATAACACTCATGCTCCGGGCACACAGATCCTCCGACTCACGCCTGTCATCCCGGACTGGCGGCGGGAGATCAGCGTCTTCAGAAACTTTGCTGTGGAATGCTGTGGAGACTCATGTGTCTGTCGACAGCTAGAGGTGCATGCACGCACAATTTCAATCCGAGTTTGGTCCCGTGCAGGTAGAATCACGTTTGGCTTGGCCGCGACTGCGCACGTCCGTGTTCAGCGTTGTCATGAGCATGGCAAACTTGCAAATCAACATTGTGAAACACGATCGGGAATTAAGCAAGAGGCCGCTGATACACCGCAGCCGTCGAACCCTTTCAGTAAAATGTGCTGATCTTTACACATCAGTGACACGGCAAACTGACGTTGAGTCCGAAAACACATGACTCCCAACTTCCTGATTTCTCTCTCTTGTTTACAAATTTTGCTTTAATTGTCCAGCATGGTGATGCCGAAGTGCTGACTGCGCGTTATTACGACAGAGACGTCTGACCCCGATCGGAGAGAAGGGCCGATGGATTAATTTAGTTCATCATCCCTGCAGGTCACTGGCCTAAATACTTAATACCAAAACATGTTTGTTTCACCCTTTAATCTCACTCTGCTCACCTCCTTTACAACTTCACAGAAAAGAAGAACACAAACTTTCAGACCGGTGACACCATTATGAAGTCTAGTGCAGTACTATGTGTATTAGCAGCAGTGCCAACTACAACAATCCGCAGGGCATTTCGATCCGCAAGTTGAACCAACGTTCCTTTTTTAGGAACAAGACACTGTGCAGGTGAAACAGTTATGGTCTGCAGAAGTCAGTTTGAATTACGGCAAAACATTCACAATGACAGACTTTGTTGTAACACGTTTTAAGTGAAAGATAACTTTATTTACTTGAAATTTACTGTAAATATTTATCCAATTTGTCCACTTCAGGCTACCGTAGATCAAACTACTTGCGCTAACTGTTTGAACTGATCAGGCTGAAAGAAACAAGGGATATGTTTCTTTTGTACGTGATGTCATGGCGCCGCTTTTATTTCGCTGCTTTTCTTTCTCACTCTCGCGTACAGCACTGATCGATGGCTTTTGAACGCATGCAGATGACGTGTTCATGAGCATCGGAATTTTCTATACTAATGATAATAACCAGGGTTACTATGGCTTACTGGCTTTCTGTGTTCTGGGGACCGAATGACCCATGGCGAAAAAACGGGGGCCTCCACGTGCCTCCCTAAAATGATGCCTATGGCCCAGTGGGTGAGCCCAGTGAGCTGTTCTCCATTCTCAGTAATGGAAAGCAGGCAGAGTAGCATCCAAACAAACTCAGAGGACAGGTGCAGCAACGATACATACAACTTCCATACTGTACTGCAACAGTTAAAGCGCCTGTTTCTACTCTTCTACTGAAACTTGGATTTTCGATTAAACAGTTTCAGGAAGTTCAGAAACGTTTGAATGGTCTGTCGAAAAAACAAAAAAAATGTCACGCAGCAATATGTCAAAGTTTATTCAGTCAAGAATTATTTCAAGGTATCGGTGGACAACTATTCATTTCAGTTACTTAGCCAAAAACAAGACAAAAATCCTCAAACAATGTGCTATTCAAAATTGGCTTTGAGCAGAAACGGTGCAGTGACGTTGCTTCTGTAGTGACAGTTGAACTGTGCATGAAAAACGTGTGGAGGAAAGAAGCCATTTGTGTTGTTTGGAGATGTTTATCAACTTGACATCATCCGTTAGCAAGCTGGGCAACTCAAGCTACGCTGACAGAGGAGCACTACTGAGCTGAAGAGAGACACGCTCTAAAACAGATGGGGAGAAATTCCAAACAATATATCAAGTTTAAGAGATGGCAACACCACATAAGGAGTTACTGCAAACACAGAGCCTTGGCCCGTACAGAATGAAGTCCAACTTTAAAAAAAGAGAAACAGAATTCTGCCCTGAGAGTGTACACATCTTTGAATCCTGTTAAAAACTGAGGACAAAATCAAATAATTTAGCTTGAGAAAATATGACTCTTAATCTCTAACCTAATTTAAGATGGGTTTGTTAACTTCATGCTTTATGCTAAGACAAATTTAAAACATGGGACCATAATAACGGACAGTATTTTACCGATTTATTTGAAAACTAATAGTTGAATTGGGTCCAAACGTGACAGGTTGAGGATCCATGTGGTATCTAGGACTTGGATCAAGAGAAACTCGAACAACTTCAAATCCCATAATGCACTGCAACAACTGCACCTCTGACAACAACAACAACAACAACAGAACTTGGCGACTCCTCAACTGAAGGTCGAGGTCTTCCTAGGTGAGGTGAAGGGCGCCATACCTGGTTGGGGTCCCGCGCTTTGAAGACGTGACAGGACATCTCGGACTCGGGGTTGTCGGGCTGACCCCGCAGCAGGTAGGCGAAGTAGGTGAGGTCATTGCTGTTGTGGACGAAGCGGTAGATGAGCTGCGCTTTGTGCTCGAATATGAAGACCGAGCAGTTGCTGCTGCTGGAGGGGACGCAGCGCACGAAGGGCGGGTTGAGGACCAGCTGGACCTCCCGGGGCTGCACGGCAGGTCCGCAGTCGCCCCTCTCGCCCTTCCTCCGGACCTCCGCCACCAGCCACGGCAGCATGGGCAGCGTGGTCCGCCTGTCGAGCGAGGACCAGCCGACATAAGTCAGCGCAAACATCCTGTCGGACTTCTTCTTGTCCTGGTTCTCCATGTCGACTTGTGGCACTTGA